>NC_135786.1:90382500-90610000 GCF_051106095.1 Pogona vitticeps | reverse complement strand
GCCTTCCTAAATATGAAGGGATGTGCAAAGGTTGGTCAACTCTTCCAAAGAAAATAGAGGAAGAGGAGGAGGAGGAGGAGGAAAAGATCTTTTCTATTTGCATTGGGCAGATTGCAAAAGTATCATTTCCTGAGTAGCTATGGAGGAACACAGGGAAACCCTGTATCCCTCAGAGGACACAGAAGACCCTATCCCAATTCTTAGTGGCTGTGATATAAAATGACTCCTTGAGGTAGAGGACTCCACCCAGAACATATTTGTGCTGAAGCAGCTACTCTTGAGTTCTGTGTGGGGTTTAGGAAACTCACACACACCCCATTCTGCCCAAGTCAAGCTGTTGAAAACAATGTCTTCTCAAGGACCTGGACTTCTCATTTGATTCCTGCATACTGTGACTCTTCTGGAGAATGTTCATTGATGTATAGATCAAGAGCATCTCTATGTATGTTGGGCATAGATGCCTTGCTCCCCTCCCACAGTTGTCAGTAGATGTGTTTGACTCCTGTAGGGCCAAAGCAGATTTGATATTAAATGTGTGATTGCATTTGATATACCTTATTTCTTCATTTAAAGGATGGCTGGAGGGTCAGGACCACAGTATACTGAGAGGCCCATTTAATTTTTCAACTCCCTTGGCCCCAAACTGATCCCAAAAGCCACCTGCCCAAGAAGGGAAGCAACTGCCAACTACCTCCTTCCTAGTGCAAATAAAATTTGGGAGGAGACTAGTGATGGGCACAAACTGCTTTTTTGAGTGGTTTGTGCTAGTTCGTTATTTGGCCGAACAAGTGTTTGGCACTTCTCAGCCCTGCCTCCTCCAGCAGGCACTCACCCTGGCTTCCCTTCCCCGCCTTCTCTGGGCAGTGCTCTGACAGAGGAGGTGAGGCTAGGAAGCACCGAACACCTGTTCAGCTTAAAAAACAAACCAGTCGGGGAGAATGTTCCATGCCTATCTCTAGAAGGGAATTTTAGGAGAAAAAAGATTGTTCTGCCTTACTGCAAGGTTAATAATATAACCAAAACCAAAACCTGTGTTTTCTTACTAAACACAAACACCCACCAACAATTTACTTATGTACTTTTATACATACACGTTATAAAATATGAGTCATCTATACAATATAAATGTTTATGATATCCAAACCACCTTAACTGAAATCCAAACCACATTAATTCATCTCTCTCTCTCTCTCTCTCTCTCTCTCTCTCTCTCTCTCTCTCTCTATCTATCTATCTATCTATCTATCTATCTATCTCTAGCCACAGGGATGCCTAAAAGATCATCTCAAGGCTACATACACATTTATAATATATAAAATTTCTTTAGTAATAAATGACTGGTGGGAAGCCTGGACAATCATTCATACAAAGTGCTAAATTCATTCACAGAAGTGCTTAATTTGTATAGTCCATATTTTATTATGCTCAACGTTTTCTTGAGAGTATTTTTTCCAAAATCCTCACCCCTTTTCTTCAGAATCTAACTTGCTTTGATAACAGACTGTCCTTGTTTCTTGGCTTAGTCCTTATTTCAAGCAAAGAGATTGCTCTGCTTGACGGCAAGCCAGAAATCACATGGAGCACTGTGCACTCTGAACTTCCAAAGAGGATTCTGGCCTATACTTGGTCCTCATCACATGAAATATCTGGAAGAAATAATGTTCACATGGCATTTGTAATTTAGTTAATATATTACCAAAAGGTTAGATATTTAGTTCCTAAAATCATCAATTGGATGAACAGCTCTGATGATGTTGGACTGTTGGACAATCCAGTGGCTTAGATATCTGGCTGTGGACCCAGATGGGCCTCCTTGACTGGGGCTGAACTTGATGATCTATAAGGGTCCTTTCCAGCTCTGCAGTTCGAAGAGCGATACCAATGGTTATCAACAGTGTTAATTGTGCTGTCTATAGTGAGTTTAATTACTACAAAGACCACCTCTTTACTCTTTTAGTTTTTAGTAGCTGGTGGTGGAAACAGGCAAACATTGGCTACACCGGATCAAAGAAAATGCATCATGAAAAGCTGCTGCTTGTTTTTTTCCATTGACTGGTCATATGTGATGAACAAGCGTGTTCTGCCATTCAATTCCTATCCATGCAAAAAACTCTGTTTCTTTTATTGTTGAACACACCAGAAACCTGCCTGCTCAGTCTGAGCAACTGTTTCTCAATCAATAATTAAGTAACTTTAAGGGCTAGATCTATACAAAATTATTGATATTTCCACTCAAAACGGATCAATAGGAACAGGGTAGAGCATATGAGTAAGCCTTTTTAGTGGCAGTGTTTGGGCTGTGAGAAATAAATTAATTGATTCAGTGAATGACAGATACTGTAGTGGGCAGCCAAAGTAAATCTTTTCACACTTTTATAAGTCCACTGAAGCAAGCCTATCTTTTTTTATTGTCTCCTGCCTTCTTTTGTTGTGATTGCTTTTCAGAGTTTTGTGAAACTTTTTCTCTAATACTGAGTACAAACTTCATTATTTTTGTTGTTGCTGCTGCTGTTTTTGTTTGATACACAGAGATCCCCAGCTACGTTTTGACAAAGAAAATTAACCTTCATCAGTTTTAGATAAGGTAGAACACTGGGTAGAATTTAGTGGATTGTTTAAAACTCCTGGATCACTGTTTTCTAATAACAATGAGAACTAATGAGATCATAGACACACACAGACACAGACACAGACACAGACACAGACACAGACACAGACACACACACACACACACACACACACGGGGAGGGGAATATAAGGTTGTTGGAAAGGATATTTGGGGGGGAAACCCAGAGACAAAACTATGAGTTTAGTTCCAGTACTGAGTGTACATTCCTGGGCAGTTGCTCACCATATATTGAAAATAATTCTGTTTCTCACATCTCAGGGCCCAGTATGTATTTTACTGGCAAACCCTCATTAGAAGACACAGGATTTATTTACTCCTAAAGGCCTCTGACTTTCACAGAAGGTGTTCCCCCTCAACTCATGTAATTTACAAACTGGCTTGCTTTGATTTGTAATTGTGATTTGTAATTGAGGAGCTAAATGCAACTTTCATTTGCAAGTCTGGTTTCTTGGATACTTAAGTTTGCCTAAATCAAAACTCTAGAAACACTCCTGTGATTTTTTAGTTCTGATGACGATCTGCAATCGATAGTTTGGCCCTCTTCTGTTCCGGTGACAATTTTACCCTGAATTCAAGTTGGTGAATCTCAGGTATTTTTTTTTAAATCACAAAGTAGATTCTATAGTCTTGAAATTTGTCCATCCTGAACTGCATAATTGATACTCATATATCCTAAAGAGATTACTTTAATGCAGAGAGTTGCCTTTAACTTTTGGAAACTCACCTGGTAAAATGCTACATCAGTCACAGCACATTATACCAGTTTGGTATGTATGTATTTTATGTATCTACTGCCTTTCTCCCCATGGGGGAGTGAAGGCACCTTGCAGTCAACTAATCCCATACAATATCCGCTAATTAAAAGCACTATAAAGACATGAGAAATAAGTAAACATGTAACAATATTTTTTAAAAAAAGTTAAAACACTTAAAAAAGTTATAAAAACATTATTTATTGCTTAAAAGACTGTGTCAAAAGGTAGTTATGTCAGCGTTTCTTAATGCAAATCGCGGTTTTAGCAGAGTGATTCACAGTCCAGGCAGTCCAGAAATAACTTACACACAGTCCAGCAGCATTTCCTTCAGCAACATGTATTTACAGCAGTATTTACAGCATTCTGGCAGCATAACATTTAGAAGTGATATTCAAGGAGCAAGATGATACAACTGACTGTACAATTCACACTTATATACATATACAGGACCAATCAGATCACACATTGCATCATCCCTGAGTTGCATCATCCCTGAGTTGCATCAGCTCTGCTGAGTCATCCTGACTCAGTTTTAACACACCTGATCATTATGGATTCTCATTAATACACTCCGTTCTGCTCAGGCCTGTAATTTTCCTTGACAAGTTATTTATCCAATGACAGAAGGAGAAGAGGTAGGGTAAGCAACCTAACTTCCGATGCATTCCAAAGTCAGGAAGCAGCCACTGAAAAGTCCCTCTTGTGTCCTCACCAAATGAGCTTGCTTGCTTGTTTGCTTGCTAGCTAGCTAGCTAGCTATACCACCCCATTAGTGCACATACTACTGTGGGCAGTTTACAAGTTAAAAGTGACAAATAGCAGGACTGAAAGAAGGAACTCCCTGGAAGAGCCAAGAAGGCACCTATGGAGTGATACAGTCCTTCAGATAACATGGACCCAAGCTGCATAGGACTTCACAGATCATAACCAATACTTTGATTGAGACTGGCAGCCAGTGAAGCTGTCGTAATAATAGCATTATATGCTCTATGTAATCAGTGCCTGTCAGCTGTCTGGCTGAAGCATTTTAAACCAGACACTATGCATGGATGTAAATGTTGAATAGTGAAGGAAACTTAATGGGGGGAAGGGTTCATTTGAAATATGGCCCTGGAGGAGAGCTTTGAAAGACAAATAAGTGGGACCCAGTTCCAATCAAACCTGAACTCTCTCTAAAACCAAAAATGACAAAACTGAGTCTGGCTTCTTTGGACACATTGGAAGAAGACAAGACTCGGAAGAAAAGACAATAAGGCTAGGAAGAGTTGAAGGCAGCAAGAAAAAAGGCACACTAAATAAAAGTTTGATTAGCTCAAAAAAGGAAGCCATAGACCTAAATTTATAACACCTGAGTGCTATTAATGACAGGACATTATGGACCTATCGCCAGGTGGGCCCATTCCCCCCCTCCATTGAATAAGACACATTGACACATAATTGGATTTTAAAAGGCCACAGCTTTATTGATAATAGCCTGCACTTCCCCTGGCTTGAGAGCTGAGGTTGGATCCAGCCCATCAGGGGACACAAATGCCCCCTGGTGTCTCCTGTATCTTCCCAATTCCAGCTGGGAGATAACGGAATGGCAGCGAGTAGGCACCAGTGGGTGTAGACCACTCCATGTCTCTGTGCCACCTGGGGCAAGGCCAGTCTCCGGTCTCTTTTGAGATGGTGGACTTTCTGGCCTGACACCTTGGGCCCCTGTAGGTGTTCCTTACCAATTGAGGCAGGCTTGCCATCCATCATTCTCCTGGATCCAAGAGAGAACGATGAACAAGAGAAAGAAACCATTAACCACCACAAGGTGGCATAGAACATAATGCCATAAACTATGTCCTTGTGCCTTCAGGGTGGGTGGGTTGGGGAATGCTGCCCAGAAGCAACCTGATCCGCTGCTTTATGCTGGACTTTTGGACCAGACTTAAAACTCTTCCTTTCAGGTCCACGAACCAGCTGCTGATCCCACCCTGCCACCTGAGCCAGCCAATCAGGGAGAGCCTGCACAATCCCAGCCGGTTGAGTGGCTCCCAGCACCACATGGCTGCTGCCATTTTGTAAGGGCCGCCAGCAGAATGGGGAAGCCAGGCCGCTGCTTCGCCCACAATGCAGACCCTTAGGTAAGTCTCGTGCTGTCTTTATGGCGTTCACTCATTCATTGAGTTGCTATGTGTCTGGCTGTTATTGACAGGGATGGGAACTTGGACTTGACTTGCAACTTGGAACCCACCTACCCACCTCTTTTTTTCTCGGAGAAAAAAGCTTGTTTTTAATAGGGACTCAGACTTGGGACTTGGGACTCCATACCAAAGACTCAGACTTGGACTTGGGGCCAAGACTTGGACTTGGACCCAAAGACTTGCCAACATCCCTGGTTATTGATTATTGGAATTTTTGCACAGAATGCCACATTTCCTGTTTATGAGTCACCAGAAAGGTCATGATTTTGGGCAACTTTGAGATCAGCCTCAGAGACCCTACTCTTTGGCTTGTCATGAGACTTTTCTAGCCTGGTAATAATGAAATGTTCTCCTCTAGGAAATATGCACAGCACTATCAAAGAATGTTGACCTTTCAAAGAGCTTTTAAGGCATTTTCCTTTCATTGCACTTGTTACTGTTGGCCCAGTGAAGTTTTACTATTTATTGTAGGAGGTGTAATGTAGTTTTTCAATTTGTGTTTTTTTTTCCTACAGAAGATGTCTTCTTTATTATGCCACGTGTGGGTCAGGTTCAAGGAAGAAGAAGCTTTTTTCACCATCTTTCCACCCTCTCCCCAACACACAAAATTGATCAAAGATCAAACAAACCTTTGGGGTTCATGGTTTCACCATCAAAAGAGTGGAATTTCACTGAACATTATTTATTTTTCATTAATTTATTTAAATTTTTCTATCCCACCTTTCTCCCCAAAAATGACCCAGGGCAGCTCACATCATTAAAAAGATGATAGACAACACTCAAAAGCAAAAACGGGAAATATACAATTTTTTGAAAGAATTAAATATTATATTAAAAACAGTAAATAAAATCATTATTAAAATACATAAAAACAACAGAGACAATAACAAATGACAATCCATTTAAAAATCTCTCTCACACCATCAGTCACTCAAGGAAAGCTTGCCTGAAGAGACCTGCTTGCGGAAGGACAGCAAAGATGGGACCAGCCTGGCCTCCTGTGGGAGGGAGTTCCAAAGTCTGGGAGCAGCGACAGAGAAGGCCCTTTCCTGTGTCCCCACCAAACACACCTGAGAGGGTGGTGGGGGCTGAGATAGGTGTCATCCCTGGTGATCTTAACACTCAAGCAAGCTCATAAAGGGAGAGGTGGTCTTTTAGATTCCATTTTGATCTATGTTTATGGATGTGTGCGAAGGTATGCAGGCTCCTGCACATGCTCACAGATTTGGGGGTTTATAATCCATTACAAGCTTACAAACTGGACAGATTACCAAGGATGGCCAGGTGTCAAGTAGCTATTTGGATTTTGTATCCCAAGAGTCTGTTTCTAGCTGGAGTTTAACTGAGCATGATGATGAGGAATAAACTGAAATCTTTGCCACTTTTGCATGTATTCTGTCTACACATACATCAGAACAGATTAGATATTAACAGTTCATGTGCAGTGTATGTACAAGAAACAGGCCCTTTGGGGGAGAAATAAGCTGCTACTTTCTGAGAAGGGATTACTTTTTATGCAAACGTGTTGGTGGGGTCCCAGGTTACTTGGCTATTATAAAAAGGGGGTCACGACTCAAAAAAGTTTGGGATCCACTGGTCTAGGATAAAACATTGTTTGGTTCTGATAAGACAAAGGAAAAGGTGCTAGGTGAGTCTTTCTGGAAAAAATGTTGTATTCTGGGTGGACTTGGTGGCCAGGGGTGCCTTCCTGCAACTGTGGAAACTGTTCCAGCTGTGGCCCTACCTGGACGAACAGAGCCTCATGACAGTCACACATGCGCTGCTAACAACTCGTTTAGACTATTGCAATGCGCTTTACATGGGGCTGCCTTTGAAGATGATCCAGTGACTACAACTGGTTCAGATAGAGCTGTAGGGCCACTAGGGGACACATCAAGCCGATTCTGGCCAGGTTACACTGGCTACCAGTTGTTGCCTGGTTCCAATTCAAAATGCTTGTTTTGACCTATAAAGCCCTAAACAGCTTGGGCCCTGGATACCTGAAGGACCGCCTCCTTCCATACGAACCTACCTGGCAACTGAGATCTAGCCTGAAGGCCCTCCTGAAAGAGCCCTCCCTCAGTGAAATGAGAAAGATGGCCTGTAGGTGGAGGGCCTTTTCGGCAGCTGCCCCCGGTCTTTGGATGCCCTCCCGAAAGACATCCAACTGGTGCTGACATTATTGACATTTTGGCACCAGGTTAAAACCTTCCACTTCCAGATCTTTTTTTAATTGAAGGTTTTAATTTTAATTAATAGAGTCATGGGTGTAGATTGTTTTTGTAGATTGTTTCTGTTTTTATTTTTGCTTTTGTAGAGTAGATGTAACCGTATTGGTTTTTCGTGTCTGTTTTTAACTGAACTGTTTAAATTGATGTTGGAAGCTGCTTGGAGACTCTTGTAGAGTGCGGGCGGCATACAAGTCGAATAGACAGACAGACAGACAAACAAACAAACAAACAAATAAATAAATAAATAAACAGATAAATAAATAAATAAAAGACCTAGCCCAATGAAATAGTGAAACGTCTTGTGGAACAAGGGATTTTCTCTATCAAGAGAAGCTTTTTTCTAGCAGAATTGTTACAACCTTGTTAAAGCCCTTTTAGAAAGCGGCACGTGGCCTCGTATTTTCTTCTTTCTATTTGTTTCCTGTTCCTTTACACCCCAGGCTGTACCTTGCAGACTTGGAGGTTTTAGAAGCACCAAAAAATCTGGCTGAGCAGAGGGGCTAAGAGAGGCATGTACACGAGGAGCTATGAAGCTCATAGCTCATATTAACAACTCTGGAAGGAAAATTTATCCTAAACTCCAGACAATCAAGTTATGCATATGAGGGCTTGGATAATGTTTCTGTCCTTTCTGGATAGAAACGAGGCAATTTCTTTGAACTTAGAAACAAGTGTAGTAGAAGAGTGTTTTTGGCTAGAATGTGTTTTCCAGATACTGGATTCGCTCTTTTTTAAAGTTAAGAGATCCTCACCTAAAGAGTCTACACATCCTAACAACCAAGAAAATATTTCACCACCTCTCTAATGCATTTTCCTTTCAGTCTTCATACACCTCGGTGCCCATCCTCCTTGTTCTCAAGGTCACATTGTTTTTTCATAAAGCAGTGCTTTGTTTTATAGCAAAAGCATTGTGCAGTATTAAGCGCTGCCATGGACTTTCTTGCATATTCTACTGTTGAAAAGTCCCATCCATCAGGGGAATCACTCTTTTTGCGAGTGGTCACAGTGTAATTTTTCAAGTGGTCCAGAGCCGAAGCAGACCCATCCAATTTTGAGTGAAACCAAATTTCAAACACTTTTTATATCACAACCCAGATAGATGGATTTTTCTTGTTTAAAAGAAAGAGGGAAAGAAGATCAAGCCGCATCTCTAAAGGTTGAAACTCCATTTTCCCATCTGCTGTTCTGCCCTTTCCCAGAATTGCTGGTCTCCCGCGGTGCATGGCTCAGAAGTGTTCACTTACGGCCCGATACAAAATAAATAAAGAGATAAAAATAAAAAAGCAAACAGAAAGGACAACGATGACAGAAGAGAACGTCTTGAACTGCAAAAATGACCCCCAAACTGTTCAGAGCCCTCGCTACAAGAGTGGCAGATCCCATTCATAAGTCATTACGGAAGTTCTTTCAGTGATATGGAAGAGAAAGAGAGAGGTAGTTGCAAGCATACATTGGAATCAAAATATTTTCCTTTCCCTTTTATGTCTGAAATTACTTTGAGGTCCTTAAATATTGCTCAGTTCTGTTCTGTTTTGTTTTTAAAATTATAATAGCTTACGTGCCATCAAGTTGATTCCGACTAATATTTCTAGCTATAAAGTACTCTGAAGTGGTTTTCCAGTCTCTCCTGCTGATTGCACTCTGAGAATTTGTAAACCTCCCAAGGATATATAACTCCAGAGCACATAGTAGGCATCCTTCAGTCTCGAAAGACTATGGTAGCGTGCTCTGTATGGAGGACTTGGAACAGCGTCTAGTGTGGCTGAGGAGGCCAATTCGAGAGTTACAATCTCTTCCACACTGAAGACAAATCCAATCTGTCCCCTGTCCAGCTCCCTGGTTTTGCTTCCTTTGTGACTTCCTCTTTGCCTCGGCCTGCTGGACAAGGGTCTCTTCAAATTGGGAGAGGTCGTGATGTACCGCCTGCCTCCAGGCTGAATGATCAGATGTCAGAGTTTCCCATCTGTTGAGGTCTATTCCTAAGGCCTTCAGATCCCGCTTGCAGATATCCTTGTATCGCAGCTGTGGTCTCCCTCTGGGGCGATTTCCCTGCACTAATTCTCCATATAGGAGATCCTTTGGAATCCGACTATCAGCCATTCTCACAACGTGCCCAAGCCAGCGTAGACGTCGCTGTTTTAGTAATGTATGCATGCTCAAAATTCCAGCTTGTTCTAGGACTACTCTATTTGGAATTCTGTCCTGCCAGGTGATACCAAAAATCCGTCGGAGGCAACGCATATGGAAGGTGTTCAGCTTCCTCTCCTGCCGGGCACAAAGTGTCCAGGACTCACTGCAGTACAGGAGTGTGCTCAGGACACAGGCTCTATAGACCTGGATCTTGGTATGTGTTGTCAGTTTCTTATTGAGCCATACTCTCTTTGTGAGTCTAGAGCAGTGGCTCTTAACGTGGGCAATAATGCCCCCCAGGGGGCGATTTCATTTTTCAGGGGGGCAGTAAAACAAAAAGGGGCGGCATGGGGGCGCTGGAGCAGAAGGGGGGCGGTAGGGGGGTGCTGGAGCAAGCCAAACCTGTGAAGATGGCTGCAGCCTTTTTACAATGTGCATGAATATATATTTTCCTCCAATCTTAATTTAGTTTCAGAGTTTTTGTCTTGAAATTTTTAGTTCCTGCATTGCGGTTTGTCTTTATGCCCTTTTTATATTTCTTTTTGCATCTTAAAATTCACTTGCAACTAAATCATTAAATGTTACTTTTTGGGGGCATTTCATTTTCTTGGAATTGAATTTTTTTTCCCGGGATCATTGGATTTAAGTGTCATTCATAAATAAATAAATAAACAAACAAACAAACAAATAAATAAATAAGATATCATCACCATGGCGAGGGCGGCGATGATAACTTCCTCAATGGCTCAAGGGGGCGATTCTTTCAAAAAGGTTAAGAACCACTGGTCTGGAGAACATGGCAGCTGCTTTCCCAATGCGTTTATCAACCAGAGCACATATGCTTTGGGTAATCTAGGCTGGCCCCTTTCCAGGGGGCACAGTGGGGATTCAAACCCCTGGCCCAGGCACTCCAGCTCATTGAGTTACACCAGATCTCAGCCACATAAGGATTTTGGGAGGAGAGAAATAACCCATATTTAATGGGCTGGATCTGGCATCTAGGCTACTGGGAATGGACCTTTTTTGCCTCCCTCCACAGGAGCCCCTCCTCCTCTGAAAATGCTACACAGAGGTTAACAGTTGCTCTGCTGACTTGAGGGTGCTGTGCTACACAGCACAGTGGACCCTCTACTTAAGGAATTAATCCATATTGGAATGGTGGCTGCAAGTCGAAAAGTCTGTAAGTCGAATCTCCATTGACCTACAATGCATTGAAAACCGATTAATCCCATAACCAGCGGTTTTTATTCTATTTTTATTCCATTTTGTTTTTTTTCTGGTCTGTAAGTCGATTCTCTGGCTGCAAGTCAAATCTAAATTTTGCAGCCAGAGAAGTCTGTAACTCGAAAAGTCTGTAAGTCGAGCCGTCTGTAAGTCGAGGGTCCACTGTATGATGAAGGAATCCTTGAACGTTGGCAGAACTTTCCATGCCATCTTCCATGGAAGTCAGATTCTGGACTTGGCCCAACAGATATATATATAATACACAGAAACAATTCTTCCTGTATTTCAAACTCAATCATTGGGTTGGATCCAGATTAAGCCAAAGTTATAGTATACCTGTTGAAATCAATGGAGCTGCTTTCTCTCAGAGGCCTGATTGGTATTGATGCTGGCCTCATTTCAGCCACGTTTCTGATCCCTAGCTTGGTACCAGCCTGCTGGACTGTGGGCTTTTCTCTTATGTCTTTCTTCACTTTTAATTTTGTTTAAATTGTCTAAAATGTCCTGCAACAGTTTTAAGGATGATATTATCTGTACCTAACCTGAGATCTCTGAATATAGGCTAAAATAAGAATATTTGATTGATTTTTAAATATTTTACTAAGTAAATTGACTGAGTACAACTGGGTCACGGCAAGGATGCATTCGCTTTATTGTCCTAGCAAAGGGTAGAACGTCTCCTCCTCCATCTTTTTAAAAGCTGTTTTCATTGTGTTTGTTATTTTAATTTGATTTTATCACTGTGAGCTACCTTGACTGTCATTTGTTGTCAAAAAGGTAAGTTATACATCTAATAAATAAAATAACAATTTTAAATTTAATCATCTGACACAGTGACTTAAGAGTTCTGCACTTGAATTATATTCTTAAACTGTTCCTACATACAAGAAATACAGATCTACTCTCTTTGTAAGATTAGAACATGTCAAATTATTTAAAAGAACATTCTTTTCATATTTTGTATATTGTACTGCGTACAAAGCAGCATAGTAAGAATGTCTCTGTGTGTGTGTGTGTGAGTGTGATTTATTACATAATAGGTGGCATGGACTAAATTAATGTTCAGCTCCATCAATATATGTAAAGCAAGTTCCCAATATCACGTTAAAACAGTTTGGCTTGTTAGCCAAACAAAATACTACACCGTAATCTGTTATCTCTCCTCTGTCAGATTATCAGCTGTCTCAAGTAAGTGTTGAAAATGCTGCCAGTGGCAAAAGTAAATTAGGTTTCCTTAGACAAACTTGTATCAACTTGTCCACGAAGCTGAGCTGAAATAAGAATTGTTAACACTGCTCTGTAAATGTGAAGCCTCCCTCCCTTTTTTGGTGACTGTGAATCAACCTTACATTTAGGTCTAGTAGCTAGGCTAAATTCAGTCAAAAATATATTCTCCTACCTCAGACATGCTCAGCTCTTTATATTTTGGCCCCTGAACCAGGTTGGCCCTATTCAGACATGCTTGAAGGATGTGTAGCCCACACATAATGAGAGGTACATCCTATTCCTGGTTCTTCTTTTGTTGCCTTAATCATGGAAATGCAACAGTTGGAAGAGGGGAAGGGTTGCCTCTGTCTGGGTTGCCTCTTCACATGAGCCAGAATGATATGCCTGGATTAGGGCTATTATCACTGACCCTATTTTGACCCTGGTTGTGGTTTTTGTTGTTGTTGTTGTTGTTGTTTTATTTGATTGATTCTTATTTTTCATTTCAGGAACCCTGTGTGAAAATTGTTAGTGTGGGATGTTCATATTGTCATTTTTGAGGGTACCACACCCATCCTAAACTGGTTGAAGCAGAAACTGAGTGGATGTCCAAATTATTGCTGCCGTGATGTATTTTGG
Organism: Pogona vitticeps; assembly: GCF_051106095.1. Taxonomy (NCBI): domain Eukaryota; kingdom Metazoa; phylum Chordata; class Lepidosauria; order Squamata; family Agamidae; genus Pogona; species Pogona vitticeps. Next base: position 90,597,009 of record NC_135786.1, on the reverse strand, counting down.
TACATTTTGGAAGAGGTTAAAACCTGTCCTGAAACATTAATTTATCTTTGGGGCTGGAAGCCATAGCATTTTCCTGTTGAGGCCCTTAGCATCAAATCCAAGTGGTGACTCTGTTGTTCCATTTGAAAGTGGGATGACACTCAGGAATAGTAATATAAGATGGTGTAGAATTGTTCCTAGGGGCTTCACTTGGGAAAGAAAGATGACTGACCTACTATAAAGACAATATTTTTTTAAAAAAACTCATTTACCTACTAAAAAGAAAATCTGCCCCCATATGAAACAGTTGTGACTTTACCCACCTTCATAAATCACTGATATTCCTCTACCAACACCTTCATGGGAAAGAAATTATCTCAAAGAAATTGCACAACTTGACTGAATACATATTAGCTGTACTGAGGGCCAGCTTGAAACATTTTCCTGTCAGATACAAAGGATAAGATGGCACTCTCACCATTCAATAGACAGAGGTCAACCAGATTGACAGCTGAATCTCACTTTAACACTGACAATAGGATGGCATCTTCCATCACACCTGAGAGTGACAGGCCAGTTGAGGGGTACAGGTAGGCCAAATGGCACAGAATTTCTTCTTCAAAGAGATGGGAGGCTACTGCTGGTGCTTCCTACATATGCTGCCTGAGGTGGTCACTTCACTGTCCGTGGTGACAGGGCAGGCTCTGGCTAAGAATCATGGACCACTGTGGTACAGCTTTAGAGCCTGGGCTTTTCCAGGAAGAAAACCTGTTCAAATATTTCTATTTATTTACTGTACCATGTAAAACAACTTGTCAACAAAGCTGCCTCAGTAGAGAACAGAAAGGTAGTGGCTTACACATTGGCATCAATGGGAGTTTTTTTTTTGTAAAGCTACCGTATTTTTCTGTTTATAAGACTCCCCTGTTTATAAGACACATCTCCCCCCCCACACACTTTTCTAATCCAAAAATTAAGAAAACTTTGCTTTGAGGATTCAACCTCTGAGCTCAGAACGTCAGACATTTTGTCTCTGTTGAATGTTGAGCCTACAGGCTCCACCTCCAACGAGGTGTGTTCCAATTGGTTTGCTCTGGGTCAGCTGACATCAGTTCCATAAGGCTCGTGATTAGAGGAAGCTAAGTCTCCTGACTAGGAAGCTAAGTCTCATTACTGAAGGTAGCCTGTTTGCAGAGGCAAGGTATGGGTCGTTTTGTTCTCTCCTCGGCTTACTTCCATGTATGTGTAGTGATTTTAGGAAAAAGTAGTGTCTTATACATGGAAAAATATGGTAACTGCCCCATGGGAGAGAACAATAGCAAGATCACTAACTAGGACACCCTTGCCCTTTTCAAATTCCATATATTTTCCAAAAGACTGTGATTTAATTACATGATCCCATTTTTAAACCCTGTCCAAATTGCACCTCCTCACACTGAAGGAAATGCCAAAGCAGCGGACTAGTCCTACCATTAGGCAGAGTAAGACAGTGGCAAGAAGGTGGAGTGGGGCTGGCTAGGCAAGGAAGCCAGGTGCATGGTGGTGGCAGTGGGAAAGAAAGGGAAAGAGCAGAGAGACTGGCTGGGCAAGGAGGAAAGTTGCTCAGCTGTTTCCTCCTTGCCGAGCTATGGCATCAGCCCCAATGAAGGAAGAGGAAGGAGGGAAGGAGAGAGAGCAGTGCAGGCTGGCTACTGGAATATCAATGTAGATGAATTTATATACATGGGGGTCAATGAAGGTGACAAATGATGGGAACATAGATGATGACACATGACATTGGTCAAAATGGATCATTAGTATTTCTGAAGATCTTTTTCAGAATGTGAAAGTAGAAAATGAATGCAAGACCCTCTTCCATGTTATTCTTCATTCATCCTAACCCTTACGTCCCACATCTAGTCATTTCCCTCAACCATTTTTCTTAAGCCCCTGCCTATTATCCACTTTTGAAAGCCAGAACTCTATTTATTTATGCATTTATTTTATTACTTTGTTTCAATTAGAGTTAAACATCTGGTTAAAGAAAAAAAAATCTGTCTTTACTCTAAGAGGCAGGACCTCCATGCCGTCTCATAAATGTCCTATTCCTGTTGGTTCCCCTTGTATAAAACAACATTTTGTTTGGAGGACTATTTTGTTAATTTAACCTCAGCCCCTCTAAGAAAAGTGTTCACAGCTCTGCGCTTTCAATGTATGCCAACAGCCATATTAGTAGGAAGATATGAAAACGTCCCCTTTGATCAAAGACTTTGTATATGTGGATTAAGAGAAGTTGAAGATGTTTCTCATTATTCATTAAGATGTCCTTTATATGATCACCCCAGGAGCAAATTCCTTGCAGGCATGCTTAGAACTTTGTGTGACAGCCCTCCCTTGACTCAACTTTGTATGCTACTTGTGGGCAGGGATGTAATTACTACCCATCAAGTAGCAAAATTTGCCCTGGCAGCAAAGAAAATTCATGTCAAGCTTCAAAAATCCTAAAGAAGAAGGGAAGTCATACTTTTTTTTCTTTTTTAAGCAAAATTGTGATATGACAGTCTTACATGTGTTTGATGCTGTCATTGATATATTGCAATGACCCATGGTTTTTAGCAATCAAAACCAGTAAATAAAATACAGTAAACTAGAGAAAAATGCTTTTGAATAAAAACAAACAAATTAAAACCCATTTGAACATCTCAGGACAATATTTACACTAGGAGAAGGCAGCTTTGTATAATGTAATTTGGTATCAATTAGCTTCCTAAAAACAGAGAGGGATGGTGCCTAGTGAACATCTGTAGGGAGGCTGTTCCAGAGTGAAGCAGCTATGACCAAAAAAGCTCAATTCCTTGTGTTAGCTCTTTCGGGTTTCTCAGGTATTAAAGTTTTTAACATTAAGGACTGCAAGGAGATTGTGGGACAAGTAGCTATTTTGTGGGAGAAACATTCCACCAGATTTCTATGCACAGTGGGCTTTCAATGCATCTCTGTGCTGAGTGGGTAGGTGGAGGACACTACATCATAGCTGGTGTTGAACTGCCAGTCCCCTTGGCCAATGGGGGACACAATTTAGGTACTTGACTTAGGCAGCAAAAGGTTTTGGGCTGGCCCTATAAAGACATTACAGAGCTAGGAAGTGATGCAATACGATTAAAATCATTACTTCTGGGCTAAGTAGGAGGAAGCCTTCTAATCTTTTAAAAATAATGTTTTGAAAGTAACTTTTAAACTATTATTCTTTGGATCCATCAGTTAGCTTGTCCTCCTGCTAACTTAAAGGCATCTATTTGAAGGTTAACGCATTGGATGTAACTCTGAGACTAGATAACTAAAGTAAAAACAAAGCATGACATGGTAAAAGGAAGAACAAGGTATATTTTTAAAATGCTCTTTTAGTTGAAGAGCTCTTTTTGAATGTCTTCAGTGTGAATATGTGGCATAAATCTGAAAATAACACGGTATTGCTTTCTCATTGCCTGGTGAGCTCTATGAAGCATGTCTATGTGTCCTCTCTTGTGCCCTTTTCTATTGCATTTTGCATTTCTGTCAATATGGTCTCCAATAGCTTGAATCCACTGATAGAACAGATGCAGTAATTGCAAACAGCTGTAAAGTATTACTCATCTTGCTAATCAAAATGACTTTCTGCTAAATAAACCATGAAAAAAGCTTTTCCACCATCAGTGAAGTGGAGTGGAAATGATATAGACTGTAAAGAGTCCACCATGAAGTCAAATCAACAGATTGAATTTTCCTACAACAATAATTCTGTGTGCTAATGCACACTTCCAGAATTGCCAAAAAAAAAAAAAGGGCCGGAAAAAGAGAACCCCAAATCCTCCAACTCTTCTATGTTTAAAATTGCAAGATTGTAGAGCAAATCATTACTTCGGCCTTCTTTAATATGATGACACTAATTATTTCAGAGGAAAACATTCTTGGACACCTAGCTTGACATTTTCCTTCAAATTTTAAATCCAAAGAGCAGTTAGTTGTCTCATATTTTTAATGACATACATTTTACTTATCCATTTCCCCCTTATTGATAGCAGACTATACAGTATAAGCATGATTAGAACCAGACTTTTATATAAAGGCATTTTGCCAACTACGGGGAATCTTGTTTAAAAATGCATACAGAAAATATATCCGCAACCACTAGAAACAACAACTTAGAGCAGAGAAGCTTGGATGGTCCCCTAATGAGACAACTCTTATTTTCTAGTTCATTGTGTCTCGGTTATCCTATTTCCTATGTAATATTCTTTAATTCTTTAAAAGAAGCTATTAGAAAAGCGATCATCTGTCATTATACATGCTTTCCCAAGTCCCTTATGTCACTTAAGCACTTATTGCTGTGGGCCCCCACGCCACTGCATAGCGCTCGGGAGGAAATAACTTAGCCTTAAGTTACTTTTGCCAGCTCTATAGGTCATAGAGAACTAGGTCATAGTAACCAATCCTTTTCCACAGCTCATTGGGACCCAAGGTGGTTTAGCAAAAAAAGCCACCCCTTTGAACCACTCAGATGATGGCAATCTGTTCAAATGAAGCCATTCTTGGTCTTTCAATATTGGAGGGCAACAATTTGTTATGCACCATCATAGCATCTAGCCATAGCCCTAGGCAGCTCACGGTCTCTGCTAGCCGCTTCTGACTCAGCACCCACCAGATGTGTTGGGCTACAGTGCCCATCACTCCCACTTGCTTGTGCATGATGGATTTATAGTCCAACCCATCTTAAGGCCATGAGGACAGGCCATATTGGACTATGCCGGTAAAGACATTTGCCAAAGAAAGATTGGGGAGCGGTGTTGCTTTTGTTTCTCAGAAATTTCACCTGTTTTCTTACCCACCCGAACTGCCTTAAAGTGTGAGGACAACTGCAAAGCTGCATGTAAAGCCATTTGGTTGCCAGACTAACGGGGAAAGCAGACAATATAGTCAGCACATCTTTACAATAGAACCTGTTAGTGTTTTGGTGACGCAGTCTCCTTGAGCTTGGTGTTCAAGGCTTTGCTTCCCCAGCAACTTCTCCCTGCTTACAAACTGTAACACCTGAATATACAGCTAAAGGCGCCCCTGCAAGCCACAAGCAAGTAAGTGATGTTTTCATGATATTTACTAATCTAGACTTCACATATTGAACAAATAAACAATGGTTGGGGTCAGTTAGATAGAAAAATCCACCCACCCACCAACCCACACACACACACACACACACACACACACACAAAATCCTACATGCAACATGATTTAAAAAAACAAACTCACCCCCCCTTTTTTTTCTTCAGATCCTGCTTCCTAAACTTCCTGATTCACAAACAAAAATTCCAGAATGATAGTATTGGAAGACAAGGCTGACTTTATGGGTGGGCAAACTGGGCAGTTTCCGAGGGGACCAAAATGAAGCAAGTACCTGTACTGAGGTAAGCTTGGCTGCTGGTGTTTGACATTGTCTATATCAACCCAAGGGCAGGGTTGGAGAAGCAGAAAGCAGCTTTAATCTCTCTCTCTCTCTCTCTCTCTCTCTCTCTCTCTCTCTCTCTTTCTCTCTCTCTCCCCAGTAGTTTTATGGGTTGTTTTGGTACTTATGTGCACCCATTACGTAAATCAGTTTCCTCTGAAAAAGGGACTTCTCTCTGGAATATTTTAAAATTTTATGTCCACTTTGAGGTCATGTGTTCTAGATACGAGGGCCAGGTGCTCTTCCAGAACTCTCACTCTAATCTCAAAAGCGCTCTAACTGCATAGATGGCTCATCACTAAGGCAGGGGGTGGCCCAACAAAAAAAAAAATGGGGTAGTGAGATTGTCCCAGTCCACAAATTGCTCCAGTCTGCAAGTATCACTTCAAGCTTCTGCATGATCTTTCTCCTCCTCAGTAAGTGAGAAGGGAAATAAATAGAAAAGAGAGGGCTTCTTATCTACTTCTGGCTATTACCTTGTTCACTAATGGCTTCAGCCACATCCCCTGCAGGAATGTGGCCCTTAACTAGGAATGTAAAGAATATTTGTAAATTTACTGGGTCTGTGTGAAGCAAAGAAGCACAGAAGGACAAATTAAAACAGATGCAAACAACTGTTCTGATGCTTCTGATTTTGGAAAGTTCATTCAAGAAGGTAGCCGCTCTGATATGATGTATCGAATTTGCTGAAAAACTATCCTCACAAATGCAAATATTCTAATCAAAAACACCAGAAAATAGCTTTCCTGACCATCACAAAAGGAGAAAAAAAGTTCCTTGTTTCGCTGTACAAGACTGAGACAAACAAGGATTTTCATCCTTACCTGTCCTCTACTGACAAAAGATTGTTCAATTGTATTTTAAACAGGAAAGGAGAAGAACTGGGCTTTGCTTTGTGGCAAGGACTATATGCATGACAAATACTCTAAGCACCATAAAGACGTCCACTGCTGACTAGGAACCGGGTATCAAAGCTACTCCTCACCCAGGATATTAGATAGCTCAGAGGTTTAGGCATCTAGCTGCAGAGCCAGAAGATGGGAGTTCAATTCTCCACTGTGTCTCCTTGACATAAGCTGAACTTGATGATCCCTAGGGTTCCTTCCAGCTCTGTAGTTCTAAGCTTGTTTGCTGTTGCTGTTGCTGTTGCTGTTGCTGTTGTTGTTGTTGTTGTTGTTGTTGTTGTTGTTGTTGTTGTTGTTGTTGTTGTTGTGTTGTCATTCAAATGCTCCTTTGTGGAACTGGCTGAATTATTCCATGGGTCCAGATAATGGAACAAATTCATACTTGCAATGCAAGAAATACAATAATCCCACTGATGGCATAACAAGGCAGCATATGGAAGAACCATGGAAAGGGTACTTGTTGACATACCCATGCTGATTGCTTGCCAAGGCAAGGGGGCAAGAGAGATACGTACAGGCTTGAATTTCCACCAGTTTGTTGATTTGCTTGTTTTAGGTCAAGCAGTTTTCAAAAGTAACACTGCAGTAGTGAAAAATGTCAGTGCACATACATGACATTTAACAGCATCTCATTTTGTTAGTAGGTGCCTCTTTCCTTCAGCACCAAAACCCTTCTCTGGGTATGATGTTTCTTCCAAATGGGTGCTTCAGTCACCTGTCCTCTCTCTGATGTATTGCAGAGGTACGTTTCCTTTCTTACTGTTCTCAATCTCCCCTATTTCCTCTCATTTAAAGATTTTATTCTGACAAATAACTCTGTGTTATCTTAAGATTCTTAGATCTTTGGACACTTACTAACATAAAGACACACACCATAAGTCTCAGTGACACTGTAATTTCTGAGAACTTTATTTTTAAAAAATATATACAAATAAATTAATTCGGCACCCAGATCAGCTTCATAATCATCATCATAGAACTACAGACCTGGAAGGGACCCTATGAATAATTGAGTCCAGCGCAGTGGAGAATTGAACATCCAATCACTGGCTCCGCAGCCAGACACCACTCCCAAAATAGTAGTTCAGAAAAAGGTCAATATAGATTACCAAAACTGACTTTAATAACTTAAAAACAGGCTTATACACATAGACCAGTGGTCCCCACTCTTGGGCCTTCAGATGTTCTTGGACTACAACTCCCAGAAGCCTTCACCGCCACCTCTGCTGGCCAGGATTTCTGGGAGTTGAAGTCCAAGAACATCTGGAGGCCCAAGGTTGGGGACCACTGACATAGACCAAAGGTGGGCAACATATAATCTGAGCAGCCTACAAGCAACCCACATGTGGTCCCTGGACACTCCCAACCACACCAAAATGAAAATAAACCACTAGGGGGTGTTGGGATAATGTTGCCATGTTTTAAAGGCCCTCCAGCACCCCTGTCCCCCCCAATCAACTAATTTAGAGTTTGTTTTTAAAGGACATGGCCACTAAAGAGGACAAATCGCTTGTTCAATTAAAATAAATGAAAGGAAGACGTGAATGTGAGGCTGGTGGCACATGTGTGGCCCTGAAACGTCCTGGGATGAGACAGCGTGTGGAGTCCCTGGATGTGTGGAGTCTGTCCATTCTTGCCTAGACTAATAAACCCCCGGTCACCAAGTGCATTAACATTTTAAGTCCATGCTAGGGTTGTTGGCAAGTCTTTGGCTCCAAGTCCAAGTCTTTAGTACAGTATCAAGTCCCAAGTCCTACGCTCCAAGTCTGAATCCCTTATTAAAAACAAGCATATCAAACCCCCGCCCCAAGGAAAAAAAAGCGAGGGGTGGGTGGAGACTGAGTTGAGTGTGAGTTAACTTGCTAGTGAAATTTAAGTTTCTTTTGACAGCGAGTCCTGCAACTCAAGATTCCACCCCTGTTGTTTATAGGTCTAAACAGAGAACAAGGAAAAAGAAAAAGAAAAGAATATCTATTACGTCCCTGTTGGACTACCATCAGAGTGTAGAAATTTTATTTTAACAGCTAACATATTAATACTTACTTTTCAAAATGTGTTGCTTGTGACTTGCAAGTCCCATATCACATTAGTCACTTGTAACATGTTACTAATAGATTACTTCCTAACTGTTTTTCTTTCTTTCTTTTTGAAACAGACAAAGCTCCCACATCCCGCAAAAATGGTTTCTCCAAATAATATTTTGAAGTCATAAGTAAACAGTATTCATCACGGCCTGAAACGATCAATGTTATTAATCATTTTATGAATTCTTCCAAGCAACAGGGTTGCCTCTTCATTTTGAAACATAGCTTTTCATGAGGAGTCTGATCCTAAAATGTGCATTTTAAATAGACATTGGAACTTTTTAATATATAAATAAGAAAAATCATTGTAACGTCCAGAGAAATGGGATCTGATCTGTGCATTCATTTGCGAAGAAGGAACCACCTGAGTTTAGATTGAACAAAATCCCCAAGCATCCTCAGTTTGGTTTTTGGCTACAAAGGTCCTTCACCTAAGATTGTGAAAGTCACTCCAAGCCACTCTAAGCAGCAAACATAATTGGATCAGACTGACTAATTAATGGGTTGACTCAGTAGTAGGCATGCTTCATAGAGATACAGAATTTCACATCTCAGTGCAAATCTAGAGCAACACAAAGATAGGCTATTATGCCAAAATCTGTGCGTAGCAGGAAATATTTTCTTAACAAGGACTTTACTACAGATTGACACCACCTTGGATGTCTGGAGGAGGGATCAAGGGGGAATCTTGCGCACTGCTTATTCTAAATTTATTACTTTAATATACAAGAGCAAAGAAAATGGCTGAAATCCTGTTGTTTAGTGTAGTAAGGCCCATCAGGCTCATTGGATCTGTTGGGACTTGGTGTTTCAACTCCTTGTCATGTTCCATCGATTCAAATAGGGCTATTCTAATTGCAATGGACTATGCCAAGCAACAGGATTTCAGCCACTTGCCTTTGCCTGTGTATATTAAAATAATAAATTTAGGATATGTTTAGTGAGACCTGCTATATGCAGGAATATTGCTAGCATATGTATGTATGTATGTATGTATGTATGTATGTATGTATGTATGTATGTATGTATGTATGTATGTATGTATGTATGTATGTATGTATGTATGTATGTATGTATGTATTTATTTATTTATTTATTTATTTATTTGTTTATTTATTTATTTATTTATTTGCTTTTTACCCTGCCCCTCTAGACAATGTCTACTCGGGGCGGCTTACATAAATTAAAATACCGTATTTGCCGGCGCACAAGACGACCAGCCGTATAAGATTAACCCCCCCCCAACAGGAGGAGGAGGAAGAGGGGAAACGGGCGGGTGGCGGGCGAGCAAGCGCGCGGCTGGCTCAGCGGCACGGGGCGGCGGGCAGCCCGGTGGCGGCTCAGGCATGGCAGCAAGAGGGCGAGGAAGAGGGCAAGAGGCTGAGTGGGCGGCGGCAGGAGGAGGAGGAGGAGGAAGAGGAAAAGAGAAACGGGCGGGTGGCGGGCGAGTGGCTGGCTCAGTGGCGCGGGGCGGCGGGAAGCCCGGCGGCAGGCTCTGACCGCTCAGGCATGGCAGGCTGTGCTTCTCTCCCTCCATCCAGACCGACTGCCTGACTGCCTGACTGGCCGCCTGCCTTCCTCCCCGGTCAGTGCGGCCCCACTTCATTCAGTGCACCCGGCGTGCAAGACGACCCCCACTTGGAGGCATGTTTTTTGGGCCCAAAAAGTCATCTTGTACGCCGGCAAATACGGTAAGTCAAGAAAACATATCTAAAAATACAATTATTACAATTAATTCAAAAACAACCCATTTCCAAGATGGCAAGACTCAAGAGGAGGAGAAAATTTTTTTTTTACTGCTACAAAGCTTTGGTCTCCTTCCCCCTGAAATTCCTGTGGACACTCCCAGGTGTTGCTGAACTGCAGCTCCCATCAACTGTAACAACATAACCATAGGACGGGGAATGGTGAGAATTTCAGTGCAGTAACATCTGGAGACCTTCACTTTGCCCCTTCCCTGGGTTGAATGGAAAAGATATGCAAAACCCGTAAGTAATTTGCTTATGATACTCAGGAATACCGTGAACCTAACAATGTCTAGAACCTGTTTTCAGGCAGAAATGAACCCCCACTACCATTGGAGGGCTGGGAGATAGAACTGGACTAAAGAAAGTGACAGCAGTGCCCTGGCAAGGGAAGGAATAAGATCATCCAGTCCTTTAGTTATTTTCATGCTCATCACCAGTGAGATGTGTTTCTCGAAAAAGAGCCACTTACGCGTGCAGTGACTTGAGATAATTAAGAATGCATTTACATTTTATGGAGCCATTAATGCCCTTACATTTGAGGATATATTAAATTTCTTCATGCTACTTTGCCCATCAGCGAATATTAAAATATTTAACCAGCAGCTGGGCTGCAACCTGTCTGTTGTGCCCTCTTAGGTAGTACAGATATAAATGGAATGGGGAGGGGGAAAAGGAGTTTGTCAATGAGGAAACCACAATGGTCTTTAAGCCCCATTTTCAAGGAAGAAGCAGAGAGGGTAAGTCTCAGTACCACCTAGTGAGTTATAGAGTTCAAGAAAATATGCTGAACAGAAATGGTTGTAGGTTGACCAGCAGAATCACATGTTCCCTCACTTGCTGGACTGTGTCACCATGAAGAAGAAGGGGGACACCATGTGTAAACCATTTAGGTGTTTGTAAGAGAGAAACAGAAAAAGACTGCAGATAGGAAGCAAGTGAATCAGGAAGCATATTAGGCTTGAGCCTCTTAGTTGTTCAGAAGTATTTTTCTGAATGTAGGGAGCAAAACTGACGAATATCAGTCCCGAAGGATGGGATTTTTTTGATATTCTTCACTACGAATACCATAATTCTCCATTCTGGGAGTTCTGCCTACAAACACTTAAATGGTTTGCACCTGAGAGAAAGGCCTAAATTGGAAGGATTTGAGGCTTAACTAGGCCTAGCTCCACCTAAGCTTCCTGTTCCTGCCCCAGTGTTGGCTGGGAGCTTTCTTTTGGAGCAAGAAGCTTGAGCAGAGCAATTCAGTTTAGGCCTATCTCCCACGTGCACCGTATTTAGCTGTTTGTAAGGCAACTGGAATTCCCAGAATGGAGAATTATGAGACCTGTAGTCCAAAAAACCAAAAAATCTCAACCTGATTGGTCCTCAAAAAGTGATATTTCTGTACCGGGACTGGAACTAAATGGATAGGTATAAAAGAAGTGGCTACGGGGATGCTCATTAGAAGCAGAAATACTGATGAGGTCTAGATTGTGAAATTCGTGTAGAAAGAACCAGAATTTTGCACAGTCAACAACAAGTGAGTGTGTTGCTCTAAAACAGTCTCTGTAGCAGTGGGTCTATGTTGATGTGGAAATGAGCCAGTCACGCCCATCACTTACTGTTATTACTTTGCACTAGTCAGAATCTGTGTTGTTCTCTGGGTCAACAAATGAGAAGCGTCCTGATCTTAAGCCAAGCAAATGAGAGCTCTTGAGAAGAAAAGCACACTTCTTTTCCATTGCAACCTTTTCTTATCTAGTCAAGTGCAGCTAATATACATAATATATCCATAAATAATTAAGGAAAATAAATTACCGCCCAACAAAATCCCCACTCAACAAGACAGGCCCAGCTTGGGAAAAAAAGCACCATGTGGGACTTGGTTTAGGAAAAGAAGAATCTGTGATGAATTTTTAAAAAAGAGCAAAGAAAATGGACTGGTAACTTGATCGCTCTGTGGATTTCATTTTTCAGGACTGTGGTTGATCAAAGGCGACAGCATCCTAGCGAAAAGCTTGAGCGTACACCCAAAGATCATTCTGGATGAAGCTATAAACCAAGACAATATGAAAAAAAAAACATTTTAAAGAAAGAAGGAATGTGAGAATAAGAACAGTCTCATGCTCTTGTAATCCTGCTCATTACCACATTTCATGATCCAGGTAGTGCTGTAAATTCTGGCCAGCTCAATTATTTCGTATGTTGCAGCCAGGTTTTGTTCTAAAATAAGGCTGGTAGTTCCCCAATGAACCCTTCTATGTCACTGGACAGGGTAAAAATAATAAATTGGTCATTCTGAGATTTTATGCATTTCATGAGCTTTGTGGAATCTGTTTCAGGTTCTTTTCTTGCAGCCGCCTCTTGTTGACAGTAAATGGTAGGCCACCATTGCCATATTTCAACCCCTTTCATTTACTTGCCTGACATCTGCCACAGACTCATCCATGTTTCTTCCTGTTATCAGCTGATGGCCAACTACTAGAGCAAAGGGCTTGGGGGTGGGGAGAGAGAGAGAGAGAGAGAGAATTACTTCCACTGGTAAGGCCTTATACGTTGTGGAAGCCAGAAATCACTAGAAAAGGGGTGGGCAATTAATTTCTATAAGGGGGGGCACATGAAAAATCTGAACTGTGTTTGGGGACCAAACCAACTTTACTTAAAAATAAAATGAAACAGTGATGTTATGATTGTTATTATTTTTAACTTGTTAATCTTCACAAATATTAAAGAGTTTTTTTGTGGTATGTTAAAAATAAGCAACTGATCAACTTTAGACAAAAAGCTATAAATGGTTTTGATGTTCAAAATGATCCATGGGCAGGACAAGAGCGGCTTGCGAGCCGTCTTTGGCCCTCGGGTCGCACTTTGCCCAGGTCTGCACTAGGTGCTGCCTGTTTTCTAAATAACAAATACTAAATATTTGACGTAAACCATCAACAGAAACAATTTTATATATATTTTAATTGTATTTTAATTGTACATATCTTTATTGTATTTTAAATGCTGTAAGCCGCCCAGAGACCTTTGGGTAGTGTGGGCGGCATATAAATTAAATAAATAAATAAATAAATAAATAAATAAATAAATATTGCACCTCCTCCAAGTGGGAAATGTGGAGCCCCTCAGGAATCTGCTCCCAAAATGCTTGTTTCAGTTCCATGCATGCTAAGTTTGACAATGTCTGCATAGGGTATATAGGAACATCATTATCCATTAACTTCTTCGCTAGGTGTAACATCCCCAGCCTCCCTTAAGTACTAGTGACCCCCCCCCCATTCCATGAGACCTGTTCATTCATCTTACTTTCCATTAAAATCATTGGATTGGATCCAATCTGACCATTCCAAGCTTAGGAAGGTTCCTTCTAGTCATGAAGGTGCCCTGCTGAAGAGGCAATATTTGCATATTCCCCATTTCTCCAGAGAAAGCATTGGCATCACTACTCACTAGGTGTACTCCAGAACAGCCTTTAAGGAGACAGGGAGAGTTGAAGTTAGATGATCACTTCCAAGCTCTTTACCCCCTTCCTCTACCATGAGTGGAACTTCACTAATGCCTACTCTGGATCCAACCCAATAACTCTTTCTCCATAATGTCTAGAACAGGTGTCGGCAAAGTGACACCTTCCAGATGTTGTAGGACTGCAGTTCCCATCAGCTTTAGGTAGCATAAAAAGGTAAAGGTTCCCCTTGACATTTTCAGTCCAGTCATGTCCGACTTTAGGGGGCAGTGCTCATCCCGCTTTTCAAGCCGTAGAGCCAGCGCCTGTCCGAAGACAGTTTTCTGTTGTCACGTGGCCAGCGTGTCTAGGAAACGCCGTTTTACCTTCCCACCAAGATGGTACCTATTTATCTACTCGCATTTACATGCTTTCGAACTGCTAGGTTGGCGAGGAGCTGGGACAAAGCGACGGGAGCTCACTCTGTTGCGTGGATTTGATCTTACGACTGCTGGTCTTCTGACCCTGCAGCACAGAGGCTTCTTTGGTTTAACCCACAGAGCCACCATGCCCCTTTTCATAGGCAACAGCAAAGACTGCTGGGAGTTGCAGTCTACCAGTATTTTGAGGACTTCACCGTGTCTATAATATGGAGTTAAAACAACCAGCACATGTTATCACATCCCAGAGACAGGCTAAAATTCCCAAGTTTATTGACCAGGAAAGAAGTTCCATATCAGTGTCCATGGCATAACTACAATAAGGTATTAAGCAATAATAAAAACTGACTGAACCTATGTCTCACCACTATTACCATTATTAACAATTTGGGAAGAACAAAGTGTAAGTGTGACATGAAAGGAATTAATAGTGTACATGCTGATGGCATCTTGCAGGGTAATAGTGAAAATCTGGGGGGAAAGCCTGCAGAGTTTCCAGCATATATGCCACTCTCTTTATACTGTGGCAAATCGCCAAGGCACAAAAACAGATGCATCAATTTAAGATTACCTCAAGGTAAAGCTAGAAGATCTGGTTTTCAGACAGTGCAGTATGGTTTCATTGTATTTACAGCAAAATCTGTCAAAGTTCTTCCTCAAATCATGGGAATGAGATTAAACTGTCCAGAATCCTGTTGGAGATTGGTGTAGACATAAAGGAAATTGTCTGAAATTGCCACTAGCTAAGAAGGCACCAACCGCTTTGCAAGGTGTATGCCTATTTGTACAACAGATGTGCACCTAGTAATGCAATTGGCACCTTGCTAGTGAGTGGCAATTTGCCACATTGAGTTACACAATTTAACTTATGCACAAATCACTAACAGGATTCTGGCTAATGGGATCATGAACAGCTGCACAAAGACTGTTCAAGAGGACAATAGATGACAATTACATTTGTATATGAAAAATGAAGGAAGAGAAAGACGTCAACGCCAGTAATGAGAATAATGTTACAATGGAACTCACTTCTTTTAATTTGGCCACTCCGCCAGGCATGAAGCTGTGTGGCGCTTTATCCTCCCCTCTGGAGAACAGATCAGGGTGGACATTGCCGCCCTCAAAGAGGACAGAGGAACTGAACTTTTAAAAATAGGAGTCCCTTTTTGCCCGGCCTCTTTTGCATCAGCCTAGCAAGAGGGAAGCCACGCTGCTCCAGAGGAAGCGGTTTCGCTTTCCCCACATGCGGCTTTGCGAGAAGCCTCGGAATTTTGGGTCGTGCATTGGCTCGGCCCCTGGGTGTTCCCCCATTTATTTTATTAATTGTTTGAAGTGTCTTCAGGGAGTTGCTGTTGCCCTCTAGCTAACTGTGTATTTTTTTAAAAAAAAGATGAGGAAATATTTAATAATTAGTTACATCCAGAAAGGAAGACTGAAGGGAAGTCATTCATTATGATTGTGGATTGCATTTCTTCTCAATAGAGTAGGGGATATTATATTTTAAAAGAGAGAGACAGAGAAGATGATTGGTAGACTGAGACATTATTAATTCTGATGACCTGGCTGGGCTCCACCTGGGTTTTATTGACATTTAATTAAAAAATATAGTATTTTTTAAAATAATTAAATAAATAAATAAGAGAGGGGGGAGATTAACTGTAAGAATTGGGTTGGTTGTCACATCCCCTGCAGGGCTCTACTTTACTTTTCAGTTTTGATGATGATGATGATGATGATGATGATGATGATGATGATGATGATGATGATGATAGTAATAATAGTAATAATAGTAATAATAGTAATAATAATAACAAAAAGGAAAGCCTAGGGCCAGCTGGGCTGGCTAGTTCAGTGGCTTGAGTGTTTGGCTGGGAGCCAGAGGTTGGGAGTTTAATTCCCCATGGGACCTCATGTGGGTTGAGCCGGTCTGTTTTGGCCTTGGATGGGCTGCATAATTGTCCCATGGTAGCCCCCAGAGGATGGGAGTGGGAAGTCACTTCTGAGTACTCTTATACCTGGAAAAGCCTGGGAAAGGTTGCCATGGCTTGTATATTCACTGAGGGTATGCACTGATTCTTGCAAAGCCTAAAGTTTGATGGTCGAGACATCACCTTTCAATTCTTTGATGTAATGCCATGAATTGCTCTTTTAGAAAAACTGTGTACAACAAGAAAGGAGGGTTCTGCATCAGCAAGAATGTCTTTGTTGGAATCTGCAAGTGATGAGCTGTGAATATCGACACTGAAAAGGGCATCAAGCCTGATAGCATGGCAGCCAGATTTTGGCTGTGCCACGGCGGGTTTTGACAGACAGGAATAAGAGGTACCTTCCAACCTTCCAACAATGCTAGTACCAGTGCTGCCAGTTGCAAGGGAGGCAGCAACCACATTCACACACACATTAGAAAGAATGTGGCCTTGTGGGGGGGGACTTAGCCTCGAATGACTGTAGGTTACATACCTCGCCATGCATAATGCATGTAAGGTCACATATATGGCATTAGGCAGGCTGCACAATCCCTGGAAGTAAGAGTTGCGGAAGGTCGGATGGCTGTACGTTTCACCGGGCCAGCTGTACACAACTGCGGTTCTCCCCATTGGGGGTGATCCTTGATAAAGTCCTCGGTGGGTTTTTTAGCTTATTAATCAGTTGTTTTTCTAAATGGGAAATCTGTCAATGGCAGGATCCCCCCAGGAGCTATGCACAGTCTGTTATACTTCACCTGAAGTGCCAATTGGATGATTACATAGATCCTGTGGTAACAGGACAGGCTTAGTGAAATCCAGCTTGGGTCAATATTTTGATTATTGCCCGTTCTCCCAGCTGATTTTGAGTGTTAGGTTTTCAGTTCAAAAAACTATACTATATCTGGGCAAGGCCAATAGTGTGCTCCATCTCTAGTGACACGTTTGAGCTTCTCAGCTCATTGTTGGAATGGATGCCAAAGGACAGGTCAGAGCGTTCACATGGACTTTTCAAGTAGTGCTAAGGGGCCTTAGGGTTCCTTTAGCTGCTGTTGAGGGAGCTGTAAGACGTGGTAGGTCACTGCATCTTTTTTGTGCAAAGTGATTGCTCCAGGCAGGGTTTTTTCGTGGTAGGTTGTGCAAAACCTGGAAAGGTTAACAAACCCCCACCACAGATGGCTACTTTCTGTGGAAACAAATAGGACCTGTGCATTTGGTTGCAGTTATTAGTTAGTCTTAATTGATTTTTGGTTCTAGAGTGATGAGGGCGCTTAGGTGTAGACTTTTTTCTAATCTGATTCCGCTGGGTCAATGGGATACTGAATTTTAGGGCCAATGGAGTGGCATGACTCCTAAGTCCCCTGCAATCGCTATTCTTGGATTTTTGTCAAATATTGGAGCCCTACGGCTACCAGCTGATATTAGACCAATACTGCCCATCATATCTGGTGCTCACACAGTGATGTGGAAGCATCACATGTCAAGTTATGAAGGCTGGGCCCATGGCTGTTGGAGCAGAGTGACCCTGAAGTCACCTGGAATTTCATGGAATTTTCTTTCCAGTATTTTTTTTTCATTTTTAAGTATTTATTTAAGAACAGGGATAGAGAATACAGAAAATAAGGGGGGAATAGGGAAAAGGGAAAAGGGGTTTGGGGGATAGGAGGACATAAAATATACCATCATCCAATTAATTCATATTACAAATACAAATCAACTTTTTGCTTTTCACCGTTTGATTACCCTCCTGCTTTTATCTTATCATTTAATTTTAGTTTTATTCTATGTTACTCCAACACTGTCTGGTAACTGCTGCCATTTATACCATACATCCCATCGTTCAGTTTCCTATTGAATTAAACAGTCTTTCAGCCCATCTGACAGAATATCCATTTTTTCCACTTCCCATATTTTTACCATAAGATTCTCTGGTTTCAGTATCTCTGCTTCCTTAAGATTTTTGACATAATGCTTTTTAATTTTGGAAGCTGCATAGGTCACTGGGTAACTCTCTATCCCATTTATGTTACATGGAGTCATGCCTAATACAGATGGTTCTAAAGTTTGTACAGCTTCATTTAAGTTTTGTTTGGCATTTACTGTCCCCTCTTTCATCCCTTTCATCAAATCTTCAGTTTTGCTAAGATTTTCATTCAGTTGCTGAAACCCTATTATTATTATCCTACGCATATTAATCTGCCATTCCTTTTCTATTTCTTTTACCACTGTTCCAAAACTTTGGGGTTGAACAGAGCCAGTCTCCATTTGTTCTCTTGAATTTCTGGAGTCCATCTCAGGCTTTGGGGTTTGTATAGACAGTACTATACCCTTAACTGCAATAATCACCCCTTAAATATCCTTCCACCGTTTCCACAATTTTATCAACAATCCAAACCCCTCATCATAAACCTCCCCTTAGATCTCCCTCCAATCTTTATCCAAATATTATAATGTAAGATTAACTTTTAACCCAGCAAATACAGAGTCAAATAGAACCGTGGCACAATTTTTTTTCTTCTTCTCCTGAGTTCACCAAGCTCTGTTATCAGACTCACATGCAGTCCGCAATCCGACAGACAGAACAACAATCACCAAGTCTCAAACTGTCCAGTAGTTGTCTTTGAAGCCCGTCTTGCGATCTTCATTAACCCCTCAATACTCCTTAGTCCAGTCGACCACGTCAGCTCCCTTCTCCCGAGAACCACCAAATTCTATTATTTACAGTTCACAAAATCCAGAGAAAGGCGAAGAGAAATGTGTCCCAGCCAAACTACATTCACCACACTCAAGTCTCTTAAATCCAGTCAGATGGTGTTACTATCTGGGATTCTTTTCCAGAAACATAAGATTTATTTTTCCGTCTCACTCTCTCGGCTTTAGAATCAGCCTGGTGTTTTAAGAGTTCACTTGGAGAAGCTTTGCTTTCGCTTTTGAGTCAGACTGATATGATAAACCCGCCACCGCTTTTCTTCTTTCAGCCAAATATTTTCATTCTTATTTTCAGCTTAATGAGGCTGTTTCATAAATCAGAGGCTTCGGCTTACTTACTTGTTATATATTATTAGTTTATATTGATTGCTCTCCTCTCCCCCGGTAAAGGGTTCCTCGCGGCTCAGTGCCAAATATGGCGCCCGCTCCTGTCCGTGCACGGTGATTTCTTCAGAGGGAAAAAGTCCGGGTCTGCCTCCCATTCTTCTCCTTCTGCCGCTTACCATCTGCTTCAGAGAGACTTCTTCTAGACTCTCCTTCGATCCCCATTTCAAAAGGGGGATCCCGGACCGGACGGTTCCAGTTTTTCCAGAGAGCTCTTCTCTGGAGTTGCTGGCAGCACCACAACAAAGCCCCCGAATTTTCTTTCCAGTATTGGGAGCCCTATGGCTTTTAGCTGTCATGCAGGCCAATTTTGGCTGTCTGGTTTTGGCACGACAACAGGGAAATGGCCACGATGTAAATACCCTTATCTCAAGTCACGGAATGCCGGCTTGGCTGTTGGAATGGCATGACTTGAAGTTACAGTGGATTCCCTTCTTGGGATTGTTACCATTATTGGGAGCCCTATGGGTTACGAGATGACATTGGGCTGATACTGGTACCCTGTTTGATGTTCACACAGCAGCGATGGATGCCAGCCCTAAGGCCGAAAGAGCGGAATGACTCCAAAGTCATCTGTGATCTTACATCATAAGGGATTGTCCCAATATTGAGACCCCCTTGGTACAAGCTGACATTGGGCCATTATTGGCATTATATTTCATGTTCACACGTGGTGTGGAGGCATCACCATCAAGTGATGAAGGCCAGCCCTAAGGCCGAAAGAGCAGAATGACTCCCAAGTCACCCGTGATCTTTCTTTATAAGAGCATGTCCCAATATTGGGACCCTTATGGCTACGAGCTGACATTGAGCCAATACTGGTGTCATTATTTGGTGTTCACACGGTGTGGAAGTATCACCAGCAAAGTGATGGAGGCCGGCTCTAAGGCCGAAAGAACCGAGTGACTCCGAAGTCACCCATGATCTTTCATTATAGAGATTGTCCTGATATTGGGACCCTTATGGCTATGAGCTGACACTGGGCCAGTATTGGTGTCATATTTGATAATCACATGGTGGTGTTGAAGGACCACTATCAAAGGATGGAGGCTGGCCCTAAGACTGATGGAATGGAGTGACTTTGAAGTCACCACTAATTTTACTTTAGTGGACAACTTTCTCAGATGGTAATTTCCAAATCATTGGTCATGTGGAGATTCTGAGAGCTGTAGTCCAAAAAGAAATGCTCACTCTCTCTCTTCCTTTGTCTCTTCCTTTGTCTTTGTGGATAGATCCAAAGGGAGACAGTAAGGGAATGAGCAACAATGACAGGCCCAAGAAGAACACAGGCTATTCATCTGGCCCAAGACCTAGCTTGGCCAGGGAATGCAATTCACAAACAAAGTTATTGAAAGAATAGTAATTCCCCCCATTACAAAAGCCTGTACTGTATTATACTGTAGTGTAATAATTAATTAAAAATGTGACACACACCCCTCAAACAATATGTACATGCCAGTCGGAGATCAAATTTGCAGCAAAATTCCAGCTAAAAGTAGTGTGGGATTTGCTGAGATTGTTGGGGAGAGCTGCAATTTCCATACCAAAGCCTAGATCTCCTAAGAATTTGCATTCTGATTCAGAAGAGCATGCGGATTGTCTGTGTTCAAAAGAGCTAATCTTGAAAAACCATCCTCTTAAAAAATAGATGCATTTTTAAAAAATGTTTTGGTTCGCAGTTAAACACATGCTGATTGAAGCCATGGTTACATTTTAAGATTTCAAAATTTTAATGTTTCTCTTGTGGGAGCTACGTTTCCACAATAGCAAGATTTTTCTTTCTTTCTTTCTTTCTTTCTTTCTTTCTTTCTTTCTTTCTTTCTTTCTTTCTTTCTTTCTTTCTTTCTTTCTTTCTTTCTTTCTTTCTTTCTTTCAGCATACATTCAGGTCACCAGACCTTGAAATAATAACAGAGCTAAGAGACCGATCCTGTACACACCTACTCAGAACTAAATCCCACTGAGTTCAGTGAGTCTTACTCCCAGGTAACAGTGGCCCTAGTGGGCAGCCATTACAGGGTGACAGTGAATCACAGCAGGCTGCAAGGTGAAATGATTCTTTGATAGCTCCATCACAAGTCCAGATCGTGGCACCAAACACGATTAGGGGAGTACATTTGTCTACTCACTTCACTGCACACTGAACCGCAGGCTGAGCATGCAACAGAGTGATCAAATCACACTTCATTCAACATAATAACGTGCATTCATTTCCCATGGGGTCACTGTGCACTGAGGCCACATATTGATTATCTGAATCAGCTCAAAGCAGAGAAATGAATTCTGCTAAGCTTCAGGAGCCCTGAGGACAACATATGTGGTAGAGTTTTACACAGCTCTCAAAATGTCATGGTCTTCAGAACACATTCATTGTAACGTGGGTTGCCAGGTCAACCACATCCAATCTCCCAAAGTTTTAAGATCTTCTGATGTAACTGGAGTGGGATAGAAAAGGGGCAAGAGGACGAACTGCTTTGGGGTTAGCTGATTGTCAAAATGAGCATGAGGGGGCTTGAGGTAAATGGCCCCAGAATCTGGGTAAAACCTTTGGTATTATGAGGGGAGTTGTTTTTATATGCTTATTTTTAAAACTGTATATTCTTGTTATTCTTTGGAAGTGACCCAGAGTAATGGCTTGTCCACTTAGTGGATGAGATTATAAGTTTAAGCAAACAAACAAATAAAAATAATATTGGGAAAGAAAATATTGATTGGTGGTCAAGTGGGCAGCAAGGCATACCCTGCCACCATTTCTGCTAGGGCTTACGTCCCATGCAGCTGTTCCTACATCACACATGATGCGTAGGGAGTTTTTCTGGTACCTATGCTACATGGCTCACAGAGGATTCTTTTCCAGACCTTCTGTTACTGCTTCTGGGGCTTGTGGAACAAACAGACATGATGCTGGCGCTCATTCCTTGCCTTTTCCGAATGGCCCACTGGGCCCACACGCAGGCACCCAGAAGTGAAATTGTCCAATTGTGTAAGAGATCTGCATTAGATTAGGGCATGTCCAGAGGATGCCTTTAGGACTCTGGTCTTTTAGGAGTCAAACAGTCAAAAGTACATAGCTCCATGGCCACTCTCTTCTCATCCCTTTTATGCACCCGCTGCTACCACCCTTTTAAAACTTTTTAAGCAAAATAACATTTTGTTGTAATCAAACCAAGCTTTTCCAGTCTGAAATGACAGGAGGACAATAATAACAAAGCAAACTCAAACTTATCTACCAAATGAGGAGGTCAGGTTGAGCTTATGAGCATGCAGTTTCTTTCTCATTTCCACTGCAAAGAAAACTTGGACACAGAGAGCAAAACAAGTTACAGAAACCCACGTGCAGGAGACAAAAACACAGGCCGCCCTGCGTGTATTCTTTACGAAGAAATATTAGGCATGTTCAGTACATTACTGCCATGGTGATGTAGTCAGCCTTCTTTATATTGGTAGGGTCTCCAGTTCCCCCGTTATACTTTCAGCAAACAAAATTTGACCAATCCTAAGCCTTTATGTAGCCTCAGCATTCATGAGGTGAACCCTATACAGTTTGGGTCCAGGCGACCTGAAATATCACATCTGTGTGAACATTAAGATAACCAGGGGAAGCCCTTCTCACAGGTTCACCTTTCTATTCTTTAAAAATTCTTTCTGGAAAAAATTGGCTCAGAATGTCCACTTGTGCTCTCTAGGAAGTATGGGAGGACATGCTAGTTATGTTTTGAGGGGCTCATGCCCATCTCCAATTTTTGTAAAATGGGTATTAGTGAACACACAGAGGTATTTTCAGTTTTTTTCTAAGTGGTTTTGTGGTTGGGGGCTGAGGGAACAGGTGTGGCCCCCCAAGTACTTTTTTCAGATACCACTGCAAATGTACAAGCTGGTTTTGTGGGAAATAGCAGCCATTTTCTGAAACCAGGCATCCTTGATTCATTTGGAAAGGCAACAACTTTCTGCCCACTGTGCTGAAAAATAAAGTAATTAAAAGATTAATGTTATTGTCAGTTATCATTTTCTTTTTCTCCCCCCCCTTTTTTTAAAAATCAAGTTTTAAAATGTATTGCATTAAAAGCCTTTCACTCTTTGTCTCAATCTGACAGATTAAATCCCAGCCTAATAACTGCATGCCATCAAGTCAATTCTGATTTACGGCAACTCTGGGTCAGGAAACCATAAAGCAGAATCAACTTGATGACACAGAATTGTTATACAGAGATTACTGGCCTTCCAGATACCATCTAATTAAAACAAACAGTCCTGATAAGTTATAACTGTCTTCATCATGATTTTAGAACTACAGATCTGGAAGGGACCCTGTAGATCATAAAGTCCAGGCCCTGTCAAGGAGTCCCAATGGGGAATCAAACTCCCAGTCTCTGCCTCTTCAGTCAGATACCTAAACCACTGAGCTACCCAGCAGTTTTTTGGTTACTTGGTTGCTTTTTCAGATTCTAGTATCAATCAAATAGTCAATGAGGTGTAGTGGGGCTCAGGAGGCCTGGGTTTGAAGCCCCACTCAGTCATGGAAATGTACTGGGGGTGTACAGCTGGTAAAACCACTCCTTAAAATATCTTGCTTACTTTGAAAGCCCAATTAGGGTTGCTATAAGTTGGTTTCAACGTGATAGCACTAAGCTAACTAATGACAGCCAATGGAAGGCACAAATTATTAGATTTCTGAATTTGGCCTTGGTTTTAGGCCCTCAGTTGAGATACAATGCTAATTCAGATATTTTCCCAAATGCCAAATGTGGTCTGATGCTAACTTTAAAGGTAAAGGTAAAGGTTCCCCTTGAGAATTTTTGTCTAGTTGTGTTCGACTCTAGGGGCAGTGCTCATCCCCGTTTCCAAGCCACAGAGCCAGCGTTTTGTCCGAAGACAATCTTCCATGGTCACATGGCCAGTGCGACTTAGATACAGAACGCTGTTACCTTCCCATCGAGGTGGTTCCTATTGATCTACTTGCATTTGCATGCTTTCGAACCGCTAGGTTGGCGGGAGCTGGGACAAGCGACGGGTGCTCACTCCGTTGCGTGGATTCGATCTTACGACTGCTGGTCTTCTGACCCTGCAGCACAGGGTTCTGCGGTTTAGCTCGCAGTGCCACCACGACGCTAACTTTATCTCTCCCCAATCTATACATATTATTATATAACCTATAGTGCTTCCTCTGGAACAATGGAGCAACATACTGCTCTTGATCTTTAATGCAGATATTTTAAGCCTTTTAATGATCTTTTGAGTTTCATAATGTTGTGGAATGATTATTTGTAATTGATAGTTGTCCTGAGAACTTTATTCCTCCACAAAACAGAAATAAGAGATAGAAATGTCTTAAAATATATAAAATTGTCATGTGTATATTGTTTGTTCAATGTATCTAGAAGCCCAAGGGTAAAGCCACAATTAAGCTCCTAAAATTATCAATACCACACTTAACACAGCCACTTTTGTTATGGGCATCAGTTCATACTATAAATCACTACTATAGCAACCTTATAATGCTGTATGTGCCAAACTAAATGTATAGCTGCAGTATATCAAGAACTTGGAGGAAGTGATGCTTTTAAAAAAAGAATAAAAAACAGGAAAAACAAGATAATTTTTTTAAAAATCATTGAAACTTTTTACATTAGCTTCCTGGCCTTGGAAATGTTATCATTTTCTATTTATTTTTGTTTGTTTGTTTGTTTGTTTTACAGTACCACTTAACAAGGAACATCATAATTGGGCGATCTAATATTTCAATCCTCACTGAATATGAAAACTTCAACCTCTCAAGATTTTTTTTTATTTTTTATTTTTATTATTATTTCTTAGGATCCAATGCCTTGGGAGAATGCAACATAAATTATTTGATAAAGGTGATGGTTTTTTCACACCTGAAAATAGTGTTTTTCTTTCAGACTCTCTTGATCAACAGCCTCCAGCAACACATTGCAGATATACTTTCAAGACCTTATGGCATGTACTTGTCACTACTTGCATAACTTACTGCGGACACAGGATCACAGTGACTTTGAACATAATTTCCCACACTACAGGAGATTAAATAGACCACATCTGAAGAAGGCAAGCAGCAGCGATGGCCCTAGAGTAACACAAAGCAAACTTCATCCTGTTTCCTTATCACTTACACACACACACACACACACACACACACCACTTTAGAAAATGTTAGGAAAATGTTGCAGGACTATCTTGATCCTACAAATACAGAATGCTGACCTACATTCTTTGTTTGTGTGGCACAAACTGAGTGAGGTTGAAGGAGGAGAGAGTAATTTATCAAGCTAGGCTTCTTTTTAGAGTCAGTCCCATCTGAAACATGTTGTAATTATGTGGGATGGTGGGAGGGAAGTTGTGTCAGTCTGTTACAACATAAAGAACAAAACATTTTCTGAACATTTGGAGGCTAACAAATATTACATGGTCTAAACTTATCCCCTGTCCACTTCATAAGATACATGAATCCCTCAGAATGTTTAGTTCTATCTCGTGTGGCTTGAATAGGGACAAAAGAGTTTTATAACATTTTTTATACTAATCAGTGCAAGCATGTCTGTACTGTTACTTACTCAGCTGCAATTTGTCAATAGTCACTGTTAAAATAATAATCAATGTTTGTGGTTTTCGCATTTCTGTTTCCTCAGAACTCAGTGATTAGAATCTGGCACCCACCAAAACTTGTGTGTAACAATATGGCCGCTTTGTGCACATGGAATGGGAAGGGCATCTTTGCCTCAGGTAGCAAACTGTCTTCGATTGGCCCCGCTTAACTTATACTTCTTCAAATGGGGAACTAAATACTATTGGGAGCTTCCACTAACAGCAGCTATAGGATGGTTTTTACTGGAGCTGCAGTACTTTGGAAAAGCATTAGGCCAGCCAGCCCCATTTTTGTATAGCACAATCCCAATCCCATTACCTTCTTTTGAGATTCTGAAGGTTAGACACATTAATGGCATTCACGGTTTATATATTGTCTAATGAGATTTTGCTCCTCACCAGCAATCTAGGGAAAGTGTAAACCCTAAGCTTTAACTTGTGTAGGGAATTTAGAAAGGGAACAGATATGATAAATCATGGGAATATTTCCTTTCCTATTCTGTTATATTTTACTTGTGCAGTAAAATAAAAAACAAAGAGGGAAAAGGGTAAAAATATATAGTAATATATAATATGAGCCCTGATATTGTGGTTTGCTCTTTAGTTGTCTTAATACTTGCTGTTGAAGGTTTTTGAGAACCCAGCTGTTTCTCTCTCAATGCCTATGGAAAGCAGGGAAATGTCTAGCTGTGAATGTTCAATTCATAGTCATATGAGGAAAATTGCCACCCAGACAGAGGCAATAATTCTAGTCAAAACTTGAAAGAGTGGGATGTGAAAGTCCTGTGAATGAATTTTTAACATCAGCTTATTAGTATCACAGTCTTCCGTTGGTCTGATGATACAAATGACTGCTGTGGTGAATAAATACAGACAATTGGATATAATTATTGCTGTGCTGGAAATGACATTATGATATGTGGCATTGTACAGCTTTATGAATCTTTTCCTATCTCTGAGATCACTCATTTGGCATCTGTGACAGTAGTGCTTGACCTTGGGTTCTCGGTGTTCTTGAACTAAAACTCCCAGAAGACTTCACCACTAACTAGGCTGGTTAGGATTTCTGGGAACTGTAGTCCAAGAACATTTGGGGATCCAAGGTTGGGAACTACTGATCTGTAAGAAATACAGACCACTGCCCCTTTCGATGTACCCTGCCTAACTTAGTTGCCACTACATCTCTGGCTGTTGCCACATGGTTCTTCTGACAGCACAGGGAGCATAGAAAGCAAGTGATGCATCTTTTCTTTAATTTTTAAAAATTCTTACACGCTGAGATTTTTTTCTCTCTGAAGCTTTTGATTAATTTACTTCTTTCATATCAGATTATGCAGAGCTGCTGCTCTATTTTGACAATGGAATTTCTACCATTTTAATTCATTGTGATTTAAACTTTCAAATTTTCCATGACAAAAGAGAAACTTACACATTACAAGTGAAGAAAGCATGGTAACATCAATTGATGTAATAAAAGGCAAACAAATTTTAAACCCAACATGGAACCCTAGTCAACAGGATCTTAGGAAGTCAAGAAAAGGAACAAATGTAGCAGAAGAACCAACCAATCTCATCAAAACAAAACAGGAGTAAACCAAAGAAAGGCAGTCTTCACCTGGTTTTGAAAGCTGATATGGAAGCAGCCAGGTAAGACAAAGTTTGTGAAAGTGAACAGTCAAAAGTTTTGTCCATTAGGAGCTTTCTTCCAATGATGGCCTCTTGAGATCAACAAACTATAAGTCATTGCTTCTACCACAACATTATTTTTCCCCTGACATCCTATTTCTCTCTCTCTCCCACTCCTCATCTCCTTCTCTGTCCAGCAGGCTGCAGTGAGAAGGCCTACTCATCAGGGATGAAGACTCAAGTCACAGGAGTCGCTGCCAAGTCAGACTTAAGTAGTACCAGTTAGTCTATTTGGACTTGACTCCATTTTTTTCCAATGACTTAGACTTAATTCACAATTCTGAACCCACCCACCCCTTCAGACTTGGGGCTTGGTACCAAAGACTTGCCAACATCCCTATTACTCATTCTTACCTGAGGCCTGCTGATAGCTGGCATAAATGAGGTCAAAACATAGGGCCATAGGTTGCCTACTCCTGATGCTGAGGTGTAAACAAGAAGACCCTGAACTACAAACTGGGCTTCTGAAGGTAGCTTGTAATGGAACAGACCTCCTACAAGGGCCAGTGTTTGGCAGGGAAAGGCAAAATCATGAAATGAAGGAGCAGATCATCTTTCAAATGCCTTACTGCCACTCATGTTTCATTTTGAAGATGGCGACATTTCACTTGTGGAGAAAATTAAAAGCTTTATTATGTTGCATTAAACACAAACACCACGACAATGAACAGCAGTGAAAACACAACATAACGTAATGGTGAATAAAATAAGAAAAGAAAAGCAAAACGTATTTTTCAGAAATATCCACAAAGACTGACAAACAGTTCTAAGACATACCTTTAAGATAAATCTGGCCCATATTCTGTCTAATTAATCTAGTATGTCTAGCTGGTAAAAAACAATGATGGAATGAAAAGGTCTTCTCTTGGGGCAAAAAATCTAGGCATTAGACTAGGGAAGACACTGCTCGACTTATTTCAACCTTGTATGCTGCCTTCACTAGGTTTCACTGGGAGAGACCCTTCTGGACTGCAATGGCTGTCGATCAATCCAGCAGCAGCTAGTTGTTCCTTCTCTGCCTCTGATTCCAAAGAGAGCTACATCTCTCTGTTTAAGTGCCTTTTCCCTTCTCTTTTTCATCTGCTGACAGTATGCAGTTAGTATGCAGTTATGAGAATGCTGTCTGCAGGTGTCTGCTGGAAGCAGGCAGTGAGTCTGTTGAGGCTTGTTTCTGTAAGCAGTCATTTTTGTATAAGTCTGCTGTTTTGATCTATTTAACTGTGAATAGAACTTTGTTCTTTCTTTTACCAATGTCTTAGAGTGAATTGTTGAGTCTATAAGCGCCAGTTGATGAGAAGCATAAGGGTTGATTTACTCTGGGAGTGACTTGAAGCTAATTCTGCTCTGTACGTTCAAGCACTTTTGCTGCGCAAAATTTTTGAACAAAATTTAAAACTCTGCAACAGACACTAGATTGGGCATGGGACTACCCCTGGAAAGATCCCATCATAAGTAGCCTACCCACTGAGTCTCAATATGTGGGACTGCGAGGGGGGGGGATAAGGCCTCTAATGATGATCTCAGAGCACAAGTGGAAAAGTGTGGGAAAACCTGTGGGTAATTCCTATTTTTGATTGTTGAGAGAGCCTGAAGAGAGATTTAGCTTATGTTTCTCAAACTCACATAAATTATCCCTATGAAAAGTACATGTTTCATAATTTACACATTTTTAAAAAAATGAAACATAAGTAAAAGAGATGGCACAAAGTTTAGGTATTTAATGCTTTTCAAATCGGTTGCAAAATCAATACTTTCTGTGTAAGATAGGCAGCAGCAAGAACAACTTGCGCAAGAAATCCCAAGCAAAGGCTTGGGTTTGAATTAGGCCAGTGGAGGCAAACCTTTTTCGGCTCGAGTGCCCAAAATGAGGGGGTGGGGAAGAAATCAGCGGCTGCCGTGCCACCCGGAAGATCAGAACCGGAATAGGAAGTGGCAGTTTCAGGGGGAATCATGGCGACAGACAGGAAGTTAAAGGGGGAATCATGGTGACGGACAGGAAGTTAAAGGAACCAGAACAGGAAGAGAAAGGGGCAATCCCAGCTGCAGCCACTTCAAAAGGTTTGTTTCCACAATGGTGGGTGGGTGAACCATGCACTGGCGTGCCAGAAGAAAGGGCTTCACGTGCCAGATGTGGAACGCATGCCATAGGTTTGCCATCACTGAACTAGGCATACAAAATCATGAGCTTCTTGCACCTTGGCATAACAGCCACTGAAAATCATACTAGTGCAGTTAGTAAAGCATGCTGACCTTCATGTGTGTGCAACCAAAGATAAGGGTGTTCCTACACAGCACAAATAACTAAACCTCGGATGTCAGCCAAAGGACAGCTTCGCCTCAGGCTGCCAATGTTCCAGGTGATATTCTCACATGAAGTTGCCAACACTCTATCCTTTCAAGTGCTGTTAGGCCAAACACTAACTTTATTTCATATTTAAAAATTACATATATCACTATATTCTGGAACTACCATAAATGGATCAAGATGTGCTTGGTATACTCATCCAGTTAAGAGTAAGAGAGCCTTAGCTGCTTACAGGATGCATTTCTGTGCCGAGGGAAAGCTACATAAATTAGAAGAAGAAGAAGAAGAAGAAGAAGAAGAAGAAGAAGAAGAAGAAGAAGAAGAAGAAGAAGAAGAAGAAGAAGAAGAAGAAGAAGAAGAAGAAGAAGAAGAAGAAGAAGAAGAAGAAGAAGAAAGACAAGACAGCGAATGAGAGGGATTGACAAGAGGCAGACTGATGGACGTCTTGTAGACTCTGGTGCTACAGATCTGGTAAATGGAGACTACTGATGTACTCTCAAAGGCTTTCGCGTCTGAGATCCAATTGTTGTTGTAGGGTTTTTTTGGGGCTGTTTGGCCGTGTTCTGGAGGTTTTTCTTCTTAACGTTTTGCCAGTCTCTGCGGCCGGCATCTTCATCTTCAGCAACCATAGGAGATTATTGAACTTGCATGAAACTGTTTTTGCTATTCTGTGTTTGTGCCCCTGCCTTCCATGCTTGTTTAATATTCCAAGATATTTTATAGTAAAGAAATAAATGTAAGTTTGGTTTCAGAGAGACCACTTACTGTTTTTTATTAATTGAGAAGCTTATATTTTGATAGGACCATTGGGAAAGTCTACCAAGGCAGCACTTAGCAAAGGGGAGTTGTGTATCCTACTATGGCCAGTCTAGAGGGAGTAAACTAGAGATGGCATTACTTTTATGTCATCCTAAGACATAAAATTTGTCACTAGACCCTGCCATTCAGACAGTGCCAGCTCAACTGTTAGGCAGAATGAGCTGGCCTCTTGAGACATCAAATACTAGATGGTGGAAGTGTAGGAGGATAGAGGCATGTGCCATAGTAGTTGGTTTTGCCTTTAGATACTGTGGCCCTAAGCTTTGAAGCCCCCTCACTTGTTTGTGGAAAGACTGCAGTAAGACTGAGATTAGGAAAGGTTTGAGATAAGACTTTCAAGGGCATCTTTAAGAGAAATCCTCCATGGAGCAAAATTGAGATCTAAATCTCAAAGGAAGGGTCTAAAACAATGTCTAGAACCAACTAATAAAGTCCCTGTCCTAGTATCTCAGAAATATCCAGTCAGCTGAAGAAGGAAGAGGAAAACTGGCAAGCTGCTAAAACTCACACACCTCCTTCAACTCCATCCTTAATCCTTAACTGGAATTATGTGGGACACCCCCTCACACCCAATAATTCTTCCTTTTCTGATCCTTTCCCCAACCTACATAGCCATCCTCCCCTGAACCAGAATGCATCATTTTCCATCTCTAGTAGTTTAAGCATTAGCTTAGTGGTTCATTGAATGTCATTCATCAGAATCTTTCTGATAGCTAGCAAAACCGCAAGTCTTTTTACCTCTCTGTCACACAGAATAAATGGTAAGTGTGGTCTTTCATGCTTGCACAGAAAATAGTTTGTGGGAAAAACAACAACAGGTAAAAGGTCAGCCGCAGCAACCTTGTAGAAATGCTATAACACTGCTGGTATTAATAATTAAACTGACATGAAATCTCAATAAATATTAAGTTCTTCACTTTTGAAAAAAAAAAATAAAGAAAACTATGCCCACTGGCTTTTCCATTCAGGCAAACCAATTTAAATCCTAGAAACGTAGAATGTGTTTCAGTCAATCATACTTTTTTTTCTGTAGAAACATAAAGCGCATCCCCTTAAGTCGGGATTTATGAAAGGTACACTTGATTTAACAATACTATTTTGACATGTAATGACAGCAGGGCATTTATTATACATTCTGTTAATCCTGAAACTTGGGTTTTGTCAGAGTTAGGACTGGAATTTGTATGACACATCAACTTAGAAGAACACCATAAAATAGGGAACCTTTATTTGAAATCTCATTCTCTCCACCCACCTCCGCCAAAGACCTAACACATTATTAGAAATATGTCTTTCCAGTATTTCTGGTGCTGTGAAATCTGAATCATGGTAATCCTACTTAGGATGATCATGTTAGCTGAAGATTAGATTTGTACATTTATCATGTTGCATTAGAAAAACCATAAAGCAGGTTTTCATTATAGTAGAGGCATAAGCCTGTGTTTCATCATTGGTTGTTCCTTCAGAAATCTGTAATTTCCTCTCTGTGTTTTATCAATATGTTAGTGAAATCTAACATAAATAATTGGGTTGAATGCTTTAGGAAGGGATACGTCTGGAAGAGATTTTTACTGTGACAGGATTAAAGGATTTACAGTTAGAGACTACAAGAGATGAAGCTGTGAGTATTAAGCTTTGCTTTGTTTTATTCTGTTCCATAAAAACATAACATTTACAAGAAAACTAGTTCCTCTCAACCTCCTATTCTTATTTCTGTGGCAAACTGTGGGGTTCTTTGCAGGGCTGTTCTGTGCCAAATATTGATGATGATGATGATGCAAAGGCATCCCCAATAGTTGATCTCAAGGTTAATCTTTAGAATTGCCTTCTAAAGGGTCAATAAATCCTAGGTCTGAGTATTCTATTTGTCCATCTCTCTGACTACTTACCTATTTGTATTTTATGAGTATTTATAAACCACTTTCTTCTAAAGAAGCTGGCTGGATATCTCAGTAATTTAGGTATCTGGCTGCCGTGCCAAAGCCTGGAAGTTTGTTTTCCCACTGTGCCTCCTGCAAGAAGAATCAGCCTGTGTAGTCATGGGCAAGCTGCACAGTCTCAAGACACGTCCAGAAGAAGGGAATGCTAAATCACTTCTGACTAATCCCTATCTAGAAAACCCTAGAAAGAGTCAGCATAAGTCAGAATTGATGGCACATGAGTATTATTCCTTCTAAAGATTTCAAAGCTGTGTACAATAATCCTAAAATATACCATTAAAAAATTAGTGGCTGAAATCCAGTAGTAAGCCACAACTTGAATAGGCCCACTGAACCAGTGAAACTTAGAGAGACGTTGACACACCAAAGCCCCAGTAATTGAATGGACCTACTCTCGCTGAAATTATGTGATTTCAGCCATTATCTACAGTATCATAAAATATATATTAATTAGAATGAGGCTAGGAAGGCTTGCAAAAATAGGTTATGTCTTCAACCTGTTCCTAAAAATAAAAATTGCCAATGCATGCCTGGTTCCACGGGAACAAGTATTTCATATAGACAGTGTGGAGCAGATTTTGGGAGCATGTGACATCACCTGATGTTCTTAAGGAATGGTTAGGTCTGTAAGGGAGAAGACAACCAGGTCTCAAGGTAAACCAGGTTTCCTAATGCTTAGAGTATTATCTAACAACAAAAGCTTGAACTTGGCCAATATAATCCTCCCAATTATATGACCAAGGTTCTTTTTGATTCAGTCAAACATGCTGTGATCCTTGGTCAATGACCAGTAGAGGATCATGATTTCTTCATTCAGTACAATGAAAGAAGCACCTCCATTCGCTCCTGTGTCTACTGAATCTGCCCCTGCATTGAAGCAAATGGGCAGGATTTGCAGAAAGCTAGCCACTCGCTAGAGTGAAGTGGTTGCCTAGAAGTAGACCTAGAGCCACTATAGTCAACCACTCACCTCCTAACTGTGATGAGCACCACCAACAGCCTTTCTTCTAGTTGCCACTGCCTGCCCTTTTCCATCACACTACAACTTCTTGGACAACTCTGTGAATAAGGGGAATCACTTGGTATAGATGATTTTTTTTTTTGGCCACCCTTCTCCATAATGCCTTGGTTCTGAGGCCCCTTGGGGCCAGATGTTATTCACAGCCAACTGTGCAGTGGCCCCTCTATGGAGCAAGCAACAGTATCTAGAAGGAAGACATCACTGCTGTTGTCACTGCCACCATTCCCCCTCCTGGTGGGAGAGCAGTGGGTGGCATGGGCAATCCTGCCACAGGCAGAAAGAGAATTTGCACTAGAGCTCGCATGGAATCACAATTGCTGCATCAGCAAATAGGCTTTAATGGCTTGTTATCTAACATAGTTAACTGCCTTGACTTTTTTTCAGAGAAGGATCAATGATCAGTGAAATCCTATGTATGTCTGCTCGGAAGCAACTCTCATTGACTTCAGTGGGGCTTTCTGGTAAGTGTGCAACCTAACCAGCAAATAACACTTCCATGGTGCAATTTTGGTTCCAAGGCAACAATTCTCCTAAATTTCTATCAGCTAAGAAAATGGAGAAATCCCCAGTGCCATTGCTAGGTCATACATTTCATTGAAACCAATGGAATTACTTCCAAGTAATGTAGATGGGTGGGTGGGGGTATGTGTGTGTGTGTGTGAGAAGATCCACATGGCTCTATCTAAAGCAGTTCACAACCTTTTAAATATACCACAGATCCTTTCCCTAAAAACAACAGGAAAATAGTCACTTGTTTGCATGGGAATAGCAATTTAGTGCAACCGCGGCGTGCTTCAGCTCAGTCCCTGCAGTTCCTTGCCTTAGGTTTGCAAATGGCTTGAAGAGCCATCAGCCAAGAAATGTACATGTCATCTGCAAATCACAAATCACAGATCTTGACTCGAGTGATTGCACAGGGAGAAGTGCTGAAGGGTTCATAGTGGCCAGAACAAGACTTAAAAGTGATGTGAAATAGGGAGCAAAAAGGGCTGCAACAATTGCCTCGAAGCCTGAAATAGACTGAGCTTCAATGCCATTGGAAAAAAAAAAGAAGAAAAACAAAATCGCCAGCTTCTCCATCATTTCTTTAAAGGTCAGAATTTTTGTAGGTGGATTGGGAGAGCAGTGGATTGCAGATGCGTTTAACAGCAGGGTATTTTCCGCTGCCATGACCAGTTAAGGAAGATTTTCAAAAACACATCTGCTGGTAAACAGTTTGGCCCGACTCTGGGTCATCAGCCTTATCTGTGCTCATTGCTGCATGAATTCTTACCTGGATAAAGTCCCAAACCTCACATCAGTCAAAGTTAGGCTTTCAGTACAGTCCATTACATTTTTTAGAGAGGTACCTCAGTGGTGGCTTCTCCTCCTCTTTCTTCTTCTCCTTCTCCTTCTTCTTCTTGTTTTTGAATTTCCCTTTTTGTGATGTGGGTCTGCACCTTTGCTAGCATAGAAAGTAGTGTGAATGTGAGACAAAGCAATTCCTTCTACCACTTCCTATTCGTAGACTGACAAGTCAGAAGCTGTGGTTTGAAAGAGATAAGCAGAGGTGTCTGTCTGTGTCAGCGTCCCCAACCTATGCGATACCCGAATAAAAAGCATACAAACCAGAGCCGACCCATCCCGTACCCTTTGGTAAACACTCCAAACCACTCTGTCTGAAGGTTGATTACATTGTCTGTGCTTTTAAAAACAATCTGGATTTTAATTCCCTCTCTTTTCAGTTCAAATCTTTTTAACCATAGGTTAAACCTGCTGAATGGGGATCCTACTGGAATTCTGGTGGACAACTTTATGCCATGCAACTTGGGTGATGTCACTCTGGGGAAGACTTTGGGAGATGTAGAATGGGGGCAGGGGGAGTCTTTAATGTTGTAAGACTGCTGGTGGTGGTCCCAGGAAAAAACTGAAGGAGTCTTCTCCCCTATTCTGCAGCCTCTCAAAATATTGAGACATATAAAATTATGCAGGGGATGGATAAAGTGGATAGAGGGAAGCTCATTTCCCTCTCACGCAATACCAGAACCAGGGGACATCCACTTCAATTGAGTGTTGGGAGAGTGAGAACAGACAAAAGAAAAAATGTCTTTACCCAGTATCTTGTTAGTCTGTGGAACTCCTTGCCACAGGATGTGGTGATGGCAACTGGTCTAGATGCCTTTAAAAGGAGATTGGGCAGATTTTCTGGAGGAAAAATCCATCACAGTTTACAAGCCATGATGGGTATATATAATCTCCAGGCTTAACAGGAAGGTACCTTAAAATGCCAGATGCAGGGGAGGGGTATCAGGAGACAGGTATCTAGTTGCCTCAGTAGTGGGGCCACTGTGAGATACAAGAAGCTGGACTAGATGGGCCCTTGGCCTGATCCAGCAAGGCTGCTCTTATGTTCCCTAGCACAAAATGAGTCTGGGAAGAGAAATTGCATTGGGGAAGCTGGGAGGGCCCAGTGGAGGTGGCGATTGCATGTGTAGCACAGGTTGCCTTTTGCCCACCTTTGTTATCCAAGCTCTGTAATGTAATTTTGAGTCTCTCACCATTTTCTTTTCTTTTCTTTCTTTCTTTCGAGTTGTCTGCCCTACACAGACCATGCTAATTATCACTAGAGATGGGGGTATTCATATTCGTATACAAATACCCCCACACAGGTAGTGTTAACAAGGGGCTGGACCACTCACCAATCCACTGCAGACAGTGCGATTCTATGAATGGCTCTGCAGTGTGTGAGCCTCTTGCCACTCCTGGCAGGAGGTAGGCAGACAAGCCTCGTTGCAAGGTCAAAGAGTGGCAAGCGGATTGCATGCTGAGGAGCTATTGGTAGAATTGTGCCATCCTCCAGTTTATAAATGTGATATTGTACTTCTGTACCCACAATCCAAAAAGCCAGGAAATGGCCCAATAGTGCTGCATATCGTGCCTGTGTTGCCAGCAGGAAAAAGGATGCCAAGATTTACATTAAAAAGGCAGCCTGAATGTTGGAAAGCACTGATGGCAGCATTCAAGATGGTTTACAGGATCCCCTTTTCTACTCACTACCATTCATACTTGTCGAAAAACAGCACTGACAACTGCTTTGTGTTAGGATGAGAAATAATTAACTGATTGGAAAAAGGGAGTCAACTTCTGGGATTTTACCCTGTCTGGTGTCACTTTGTGAATGGTAGTGGAGAAGACCTTGGGTGGGGACATGGGAAAGGGCCTTCTCCATTGCTGCTCCGAGACTTTCTCTTCAGGCAGGATTTCCTTGATTGAATGACTGGCTGCAGAGTAGGAGCTTTTAATGATTTGTTGTATTATATGCCATTGAATGTGCTTTTGTGTTGCCCCTGTTTTTTAATATTGTAGTCATTTGATTCTTTTACTATTGTACACTCACTATTGTTAGCTTAAATACTTTTCATTGTTGTAAGCTGCCTTGGATCCTTTTTAATGAGAAAGGTGGGTTAATTTTTTTTCTAAATCAATAAATACCATTTTAGGAAACTAGAAAGCATGTCATGTTGGTCTCTCATTGAAAGAAATCCAAAAACAGGAATTCAAATTTGAAAACTACCAGTATCTCAGAATAGGTCTTTCATGCTAAAGGTCAAGGCAAAAATAATGGGTAGATGGGTGGAGAAAAAGACTAATATGTATAGGGAATTTGTGAAGATGGTTTCTCCATCAGAAAGATAAATGGACCCATGTCTTTTGTTCCTTCCTCAGTTCTTCCTAGTTGCCCTACTTTATCTTTGGCAATGCCATCATCTTACATCATCATACTCAATGGCCATTGTGATTCTTTCCCCTTGCCCCACCAACCAGCAGGTTACTATAGGAACAGCCATAAACAATGTTGCATCATCCCCATTCCACTGCCTACTCCTTACTGCAGAGGTCCCCAACCCCCAGTCTATGACCTGGCAGCAGTACACAGCCTATCCAGGACTGGGCCGCAGACACAGATCTCTACCCCTCCGCGAGCGTCCTCCATGAGCGCCACCCTGAGTGTGACGTGCGCATGTGGGTGCGCCATGTCCCCCCAACTGGTCCGCAGTTGGGAAAAGGTTGGGGACCACTGCCTTACCGGATGGTTGTTCAGTTAGGAAGGGACAAGTCATTTACAGCTCAAGGCACAATCACTGTCTATCTCATTCTTTTTACACTTACCAGGATAGCATGAAGCTGCGGTTGCAGTGCAGTTTCCTCTCCTTCCTATGTTGCTCAGCTCTGCTGCACTAGACCACACTCAACCTATTTGAAGCTATGATTTCGAGATTTTCATCTGAATCCAATGAAAACAGAGAATAAGAGCTATATTTTACTAAAAGTCTAAACAATCACAACAACAGCCACTAACTTACAAAAGAATCCTAGGCATGTCTGCTGAGAATTATGGTTGGAGTTTCCAGGGGAGATTTTGGGCTTCACTGGGAGGCTCCGTTGTCATCTATCTCCTCTTCTGTTGCCAGCAGCTCAGACTACTAAATTGCTTTAGATTTCTCCTTTCCTCAGTTCTAATCTCTGAGTATCTTCCTAACCCTACAAATGCCGAATGGGATACAAACGCTCTGTTGTAGTGTTGCTTCACCCCAGAGGTAAACAGCAGCTCCTTGCTAACCTGCAGTGACCCCCAGATTGCAGATATATCCCTGACTTGGTCCATTTTTGTACATTCATCTGAAAATTGTGCTGATGCCTAAGGAGAAGACAGGAAAAACTGTGCTGTATTGGAACAGCCATAAAATTACATGGGGATTAAACACTTGATCTAAATGACTTACAAGTAGAGATGGGCATGAACTGGCACAATGGCAGTCTGTGATGGTTTGTGGTTTGTCAGTGTCTACAAACCATGCTGAATAGAGCTGGGGAAGAATATAAAAACAGGTGTTTTTCTGACGAATACAGCCAATTCGTCATATACTGAAGGGGGGGGGGTGTTTAGGCAGGCAGGTCGCATTTTAGTAAAAGAATTACACCACCATCATTCTAAAAATAAAATTTACACACACTCTCTGGCCCTCTATTAGTTTCCTTCCTCAATCTCCATTGCTTTATTTGTTTAGTTGGTTTATTAGGCAGGCAAAAGAAAATGAAGGGATTTCTTCAGGGGCAATCCAAGGGGAAGAAGGCTGTGAAGCTACACAGGCTAGGTAGCAGCACTGTCATCATGACCACCACGTGTACAACCTCGTCTACGATAACCAGTGCCACTGTCCCTCCTCCGGTGGCCTTGCAGGCAGGCAGGGAAGCAAAGCTTCCAGAGGTGCCAAAAGAACTGCCGCTCCTCTTCCTAGAGGACTCTGAGGAGTTACTGGTTTCCGAAGATGCCCAGTCTGATTTGGGACCAGTAACAACAGGGCAGGCTCCACAGCCCCCACCCACCCCTGTCCCCAGAGTCATCTGTTCCCTCCTCCCAGACCAGCAGCACCCCTGGGACACAGAGTTCTTGCCAAGCCAGCAGGCAGGGGCAGGCAATGGGGCCTCATTTGGGAAAGCATGGCACAGGGGCCATGTGGGATCATTTCATGGTGCTCAGCGATGAGCCACAGCTGGCACACTGCAATACCTGCGTGGGCTGGTCTGGAGGGTGTCAGACCCCAGGCATCTGTCCTTCACCTGGAGAGGCACCACCCAAGTCTCCAGGGAAGGCACTTCATCCACTCTGTCTCAGAGAGGGAAAAGAGCAGCTCCAGGGAAAGCAGAAAGGAATCAGGAGGAGGCGCCTACTTTCAAAAGGGCAGCCACAGGAGTTTCTGGGGCCGGGAGCATGAGGCAGTCCATGCTTCATGAAGCGGCACCCGTTGCCATGACTCTCACCTGGCAGTCGAAGAGCAAGGCCCAGCAGACGGCCACTTGTCACTGAGATGATCGCCTTGCTCGTACTTCCACTGTCCATTGTGGAATCCCAAGCCTTCCGCCGGTTGCTGCATTTTTTGCCCCTGGTATGACCTTCCCTCATGGAGAACTCTTAGTTCTAGAGTGCTGCCCTCGCTCTATCACTCTGTGAGGGAGGTGGTCCATGACCATTTTTTACCACTATAGGGGCGCAAGGTGCACTTCAGAGTGGACCTATGGAGCGGAGGTCAGCACGGTTACCTCTTGCTCACAGCCCACTGGTGGCAGCCAGAGGACTTGAATAGTGGCAGGGCATCAGTGACAAGGCTGCAGGGGGAGGCCTTTGCCCTGCCCACAGGCTACAGGCCAGTTCTTCTGCAGGCACGGCTCATGGAAGCTCAGGTGACAAGGAGGAACATCGCTGATGAGTCCCTGTCCATGCTGCAAGAGTGGGAACTGGAGGGGGAGGTGACCCATGGCCACATGGTCACAGATGCTGGGCAGAACATGTTGGCAGCATTTAACGCCAACATGTTCAACATGGCTTTGAGGGCATCGTATGCATGGCGCACAAATTACACCTTGTGGTGCACAATGCCCTTGGCCTGGGCAACAACATCAAGCCTGAGTGGGAAGCAGGCACCCGGGAGACACGGGCACTCCTGGAGCAATGCCGCCAACTTGTGGGCCACTTCTCTCACAGCCTGAAAGCTGCATGAGAGGCAGAAGGAGTTGGGTCAGGAGACTCATGTTCTCCTGACAGACCTGCCCACCAGGTAGAACTCCACCTACACCATGGTGTCCTGCCTGGTGGAGCAGAAGGCCATTTTGGAGGACATCATGTCCTCTGTGCTCATTCTGTCCGGGGGGGGAGAGGTGGGCATCAGTGCCACAGATTGGCTGGCCGTCTCCCAGATGGTGGAGTGCTCAAGCCCTTCCTGGAAATCATGGACATCTTATGTAGTTATACAGCAAGCCTGGGGCAGGTCATCCCCCTGATTCTTGCCCTCAATCAGTCCCTGGAGACTGCTGTGGCACCAGGATCCTCCCTCCTTCCACGGACCAGGGCTTTGGTGAAGAGGTTGCAGGCAGACGTGCAGAAGTGACTCCATCCTGTCTACAGCAACAGAGATTACCGCATGGCCTGCC
Source organism: Pogona vitticeps (assembly GCF_051106095.1). Lineage (NCBI taxonomy): Eukaryota > Metazoa > Chordata > Lepidosauria > Squamata > Agamidae > Pogona > Pogona vitticeps. The sequence goes on along the minus strand of NC_135786.1, from coordinate 90,556,578 downwards.
TGTGTGATCCTCAAATCAAGGGGGGCTTGGCAGCACGCACCTCAGACCTCGAGGAGTGGATAACACAGCTCTCCATTGAGGTCCGCAGGGCATTGGGGGCACAACACTTGTGTGGGGCAATGGGAACGTCAGGCCATGAGGGGCAGGGTGGTTTGCCTGAACCACAGGGAAGGACTTCACCTGGTGAAGGCTCCATTCACCATTATTGGAGCTCTGTGGTGACCTTGGCACTTGCTCCAGAGGAAAGACAGCCAGCTGAGGAGGATTCGGCAGAGATAATGGTGAGGGAATATCTGGCTGAGCCCCCTTAGCCCCACCAGTCAGATCTCCTCCATTACTGGGCTAGGAAACTAGTCATATAGCTGGAGTTGTCCAATGTGGCCATGGACCTCCTTTCCACCACCCCACCACCAGCGTTCAGAACAAGCACATGTTTTCCCATCTCGGAGACATACTCCGACCACACTACTCATGTTTGGATCCCGTTACTATGGAGAGACTGTCGTTCATCAAGGTGAACCTTCCCTTGTTGGGCTTCCCCTCACTGAACCCAAAGAGGCAGGGTTCCACTGACAATCTCTCCCTTAACACACCACCTGCCCACCCTAGTTGCCTGCCGGCCTGTAAATCTGCCCCTCAGTCAGAACTCCAGCTGCCGGTTCCAGTCGCCTCCCTGGGCCAAGTTCCAACCAAGTTGTACCTGCCTGCTTGCCTGCTGGATCAAGTCAGACCAGCAGGCCAAGAACTCTTGAACTCGTGCCTGCCTCAGTGCCTGATGGGGCAAGACATGGTACTCTGCTGCTGGCCACTACCACAGTGCCTGATGGGGCAACACATTCTTTCAGTCCCATGCCAACTCAGTAGGTAGGCAGAAGTTGGAACAAACTACCCAAATGAATTATCTCAGCTCACCAGCGGCCCCATGGATTAACCGCTGTAGTAGCAGCGTGGCTGGGCTCTGCCCCACCCAAAGCCTGTCTGCGTGTCACCCGAACATCAAGAGGGCCATCTAGCCCTCTTGGCTGGCACACCCAGAACCAATCCCAGCAGCCCCCAAACTAGCTTTCTTGGCAGATCCAAACTGAACAGTAAGAAAAATGAATAAATAATTGCTCTTGTACAACTAAAGTGTACAAGAGCAAAGTGTTGGGTGACTCCCATAATGTGCCAAGACAGAGGGCTGTCCGGCCATGTTGGCATACCCAAAGCCAGGCTTTGCCCCATCCAAGCCTGTCCAGGCATCATCCCATTGCCCCATCACACAGCTTCAGATTGCAGACCTGATCTGATTTTTCAAGCCGTGCCAAAAGAGCCGGCCAGTCCAAGCCCCTGAAAATCTCTGAGGGCTATTTTTGTTATCAATATACAGTTGGCAACAAAGATTCAACACTTTGTTGGCAACACAGTCTATGTTGCTGCCGCCAACTTCCTCATGTGGTGAGCATGACAAGACACAGAATGCAGATGCTGTTAGTAGTTGTGGCAATCAACCTTGTGACCCTTGTTTTATTTGGCCCTCATAAAGGATCACACCCTTTTTCCTTCACGCTGCCACCAGGTATTCTCCTAATACCAATTATGTTATACATGTGTGCTGCCAAAACTAAGGGTTGGTTAGATTAACAAATATTCTTATATTGTCATGTAAATCCTAAAGGTAAATCACATATGAACTGTATCAGGTATTAGCACGTATTGGATCATGTAGGCAATCACTTTTGTTTCAAACTGCTGTACCCTTTCAATCAATATCTCTCTTATAGTGCTTATAATTTTGTACCTGCTTGTTCAATATTGGTTAACCTTCTCAGTTCCCTCTCCTAATACTCTCAGCTCAATTCACCAACCCTCTCCTAAACCCTAACTGCCATTCCACATTCCCCAACTGTCTCCCTGACTCTGCCCTTCCTGCCCTATCCTTGGCTCCTCCCTCTTGAAGTTCTGTGATGGACAGGCAGTAATGATGTCACCTGTTGGCATTTCACTACAGTGGTTCCTAGAAGGCTTAGGGTATTGTGAGAAGTGTAGGGTAGTTTTTTCTTAGGGTTCTCTATATATAGCCCAATGGGCAGCAAAACTATACTTTATACAATACCTTAAGCCTCCGAGGAAGCACTGGGTAAGGAAGTAGGCCCCAGACAGCCAACTGTCCTATTCAGCTGGTTAATGGCAGCAAGGAGGAGAACCAGAGCAAAGGGGAGATTTTGGAGGGGGATGAAGCAAAACAAAACACCAACTGGCCCAGTTCGTGGAGGGTTTTTGTTTGTTTGTTTGTGGTTCATTTCATGCACATCTCTACTTACAACATTTAGCACGATCTATAAAAGCTTAATATTTGTTGTCATTTCCTCCATATGGAAGGAGTCTTCTCAGTATACATATTTCTGGTGGAGACATCATATATCTCTTGTGAGATATCATTCCCATGTGATCACAACTTGACTCAACCAAATCCCAAACTGAAGTGAGTCAATTCTGGAAAACCTAAACCAGGTCTAAACTGGATCTCAATGGGGAGGGATTTCTTCGGAGTCTACTGACAATCTGGACAGGAAAAAAATAAAGGCAGCCTCTATGTCTTCAAACGTTTGCCAAACAACACCAGAGAAAACATTAAGTGGGGAGAGGGGTTGGCTAAGGGAGGGAACTGGAAAGCTCTAGTTTCCAAGGTGGGGCAAAAATCACAGCAATTTAACTCTTTTGGTTTCTGGCAGTTCTCTCGGAGTGGTTGGTTGATATTTAATTCTTATGAATGGATCTCCAGTGTCTGTATATATCAGCTCTTTCCGTTTCCAGTTTAGTTCTGTAACTTGTCCCTTGCCCTTGTCAGTGTCACAATTTCCCTGGAGAATAAGGTTACCCATGAGTGGAGGCACCTCCAAACCATTTCCTGTGGCACCATTGGAGAAAGAAGAAGGAGGTGACACATGAGAGTAATGTGCTTGAGTTAAGGCTGCTATTTAAAAGAAGAAGAAGAAGAAATTCTGGCTCTGAGGGATCTCCCCAGAGGCAAGACTCATGGAAGGCTGCCCAGAGAAATCACAGTTGATTTCTTTCATCATCCCTCCCATTTGCTGTGGACCCCTTTGGGTCAGGATTTATTGAATAAAAGAAGAAGAAGAAAGCAGGCTCAAATTCAAGCCAGTTGTCATGACATACTGCCACCGTCTCCCTTCTTTGGTGAAAGCATGCAGGGAAGGGTGTCAAGGTACTGCTGCCTCAAACTGAAGAGTGTAGAATGTCTTCCTTTTTGGAGTTTAATTGTGCTCAGTAGCAGCACTTCAAAATCAAGGAGTGTTCTTGGGGCAGTGGAAGCAGCAAAAGAAGGCTGCTGATCAGCTTTTGTTGATCCCAGTGCTCTATTTCCTGAGATCACCACTAATGGCAAGGCCAGCTCTGGGAGAATCTGGATGAGGCATATCATCCCACCTATTTGGGCCCATGTGGTTTTTTTTCAAAGTTAAGTTTAAATTCAATAACCAATATGCATCTGCTGCTAATGTTAAAGACATTAGCAAACATAGTGACAAACTTTTATATTAAAGCAAAGTTCAAAGGCAGGTAACACATTGACACTCAGACTGTGTCTAAAACTTGACAGGGTAACCCTTTCAGAAGGGATTAACTTACCTCCCAAATCTCATGCACACGACTGTTTTAAGCCAAATTGTAAATATTCCTGTTAAAGCAGAAGACAACCTGAGCAGTCGGGTTTCATAAATTTGGCAAGTTGTTTCAGGAGCTATCTGAAAAAGAATGACAATTTTAGGGTACCAATTTTAGGTTACTCTGGCATGGATCTAGAGTAGTAGTTCCCAGTTTGGGGTCCCCATATGTTCTTGGACAACAATTCCCAGAAACCAAGGCCAGTACAGCCAGTGGTGAAGGCTTCTGGGAGTTTTAGTCCAATAACATCCTAGGGACCAAAGGTTGGAAGCCACTGGTCTGGAGGATCCTCAACTCTTTGTGTATGAACCATGACGTACCAAGCTACACAAGCTCTGGGAAAACAACTCCAGGGATATCAATGGTAGGTCACATTTCAATCTACTTTAGATTAAACTAGGATGACTGGCATCTACTTAAAGTGTTAATCCATTATGAAGATAAACAGCATGGTGAAAAGCATGTGGACAAAAATGATATATATCTCCAGCACAGTGACATTAATAAAGGGGATAATATTTTCTGTTGTGTTATTTTGGGTTCAAGAGTCTGTATTTCTTTGCTTGTAAACATTATGTTTTAGTACTATTAGCTGTCTCCTTTCAAGAGCCTAATAGGAACTGCTGTGAAATTCATCCAAAATTGATCCAAAGCAAAATTTAAAAAATGAAACATCAGCAGTTTCATCTCAGGCACCTAGAAAATTGAAAGAAAGAACGTTGATAAGATTTGGAGAAATGAATTTTATTGCTAATGTGCTACTATAAAATCAATAAAGTAATTATGGATGTTAAAATAGTGGAGAAGGGGACGTGGTGGCGCTGCGGGCTAAACCGCAGAAGCCTGTGCTGCAGGGTCAGAAGACCAAACAGTCGTAAGATCGAATCCACGCGATGGAGCGAGCTCCCGTCACTTGTCCCAGCTCCCGCCAACCTAGTGGTTCGAAAGCATGCAAATGCAAGTAGATCAATAGGGACCACCTCGGTGGGAAGGTAACAGCGTTCCATGTCTAAGTCGCACTGGCCATGTGACCACGGAAGATTGTCTTCAGACAAAACGCTGTCTCTATGGCTTGGAAATGGGGATGAGCACTGCCCCCTAGAGTCGGACACGACTGGACAAAAATTGTCAAGGGGAACCTTTACCTTTACCTTTTTTAAAATAGTGGAATTAATATTGTAAAACAAATATTTCATTAATTTGTTATTTGACTTTTTAAATTAATACATTGAAAACATTTCAAATTACTAATTTTGTTCCACATAGCTTATTTAAAATGCAAGGAAATAAGCTGATAAAAAGGAAAAGGTTCCCCTTGACATTTTAGTCCAGTCATGTCTGACTCTAGGGGGCAGTGCTCATCCCGTTTTCAAGCCATAGAGCCAGCGCTTGTCCGAAGACAGTTTCCATTGCCACATGGCTGGCGTGACTAGGGAATGCCGTTTTACCTTCCCACTAAGGTGGTACCTATTTATCTACTCACATTTGCATGCTTTCAAACTGCTAGATTGGCGAGGAGCTGGGACAAAGTGACGGGAGCTCACTCCATTGCGTGGATTCGATCTTACAACTGCTGGTCTTCTGACCCTGCAGCACAGAGGCTTCTGCGGTTTAGCCCACAGTGACACTGTGTACTTTCAGCTGTGTACCACAGCTGATACTGTGTACTTTTTTGAAGTCATTGCTTGAACATTTCATGGTAATTAGAGCAGCACCTAAACTCTTCAACTTTCCAATCCCCATATTTGCTTAATTTTTTAATTAATGAAAAACAATAATAACAATGCTAACATAAAATCTGTGTACATACAGTACATGCCATACAATACTACTAAAAATTTCCCCCTGTGCCACTATCACCCTCTGGACCAGATAACCAAATATATCCTTTTAATCTCTTTTCATCCCATTCCACTCCAAAAATACATTGATTCTTCTGCTGACTTATGACCTCTCCCTTTCACAAAATAGACTGAAAAATGCCTAGACTAGTTCAAATATGGATTCCACACCTCTTTAAAATCATTATATTTTGTCATTCCCCTTCTTAATTTTATTTCACGTTAGCTTATCATTTATTGCAATACTCCACATTTCTTTATACCAGTCTTCAAGATTAATTTCTTTCTGTGTTATATTTGTTAGGGTCAGCCCAAGTCATGTTGCTGCCTAAGGCAGAATTAAAGTGCATAGATTAAAGTGCATAGTATCCAAAGCCAGCAGACTATTTTGCCATAGAAGGCGGAAAGTTCCACAAATCTGTCTCCAGGAAACAAGACAATAATATAATAGCACCTTAGATAATGAGCCGTTCATTGCCCTCATGTGACACCCCAAATCTGCTACCCGAGAAGACTCTGCCCTGTGAAATTCTGTAAATCCAGTCCTGGTACTGATGTAAATGAGGGCACGATCCAGTCGTGAACTTCTGCTAATGGAACAATGGAATCTAGTGAAGCAGGAGTGGCATGACTCTCATTTCCTGCTGCCCCAATTACTCCTCCTTCTACCTCCCCAAAACAACTTGATTTAGAGGGCTGGGAAACCCATCATAGCCATTTCCGCGGCTTCAGGCGTTGCAGATGGTAAGGAAAGGAATTACCTTTCTGGTGATACAGCACCAGCACAATGTACTGAAATAGTAACCCCTGGCTCGATTTCAATATTAGTTTGGTGATGTTTCTTCCTATCTTCTTATCTCCCCAGACATTCCCCTCTGTTATCCTTATCGCAGATTCTGCCAGAACAGATTCAACTTTCCCTCCCTCCATGATGATACACACACAGCAGACTCTGTCCGTGGAAGAGTACCAGGTGAAACAGAAGTCTAGGCTAAAACATTTCAATCTGACTAGCTTTCCAGAGTCACATTATTTTGTATGCCTTGATTGTTGCAGACATCCAGTAACAGATAAACCTGTGTCACTTAGCCTACCATACAAAATAAATTTGGTAGAAACTTACCATGTGACCCTGGAGTTGAGAAAGAATTGTTCTGAACTAAATACTTCTAGTTATTTCAACAGGAAACACAAACCAAAACAAAAACAAAAAAAAGACATTGTGACACCTGAAAGACGAACTGCTATATTTTAATGAAACCTTTCGTAGAACATCACCCTCTTCTTCAGACATATGAGCAGAATACAGAGACCACATGATAAAACATTCACTAAGAGACAGTGGTGTTTAGTTGCATTTTGCACCAATGAAAGCTTGCATTAAAATATGGCAGTCTTTAAAGTGCTACAATGTCTTGTTTTGTTTTGTTTTGTTTCCTGTTGAAATGCTTGCACAGACTAACGTGGATAGAACTGCAAAAATTATGCTTTCATTTTGTATTTCTTAATTAGTTTATTTATTTATTTATTTGATTTATACCCCGCCTATCTGGTCTACTCGACCACATAGTTATATGTACATAGTTATATGTACATCCTGCCTTTCTGCCAAGGAAAGACTGAAAGAACTGGGCATGGTTAGCCTTTATCAGAAGAAGACTGAGGGCAGCTGATAGCACTTTTCAAATACTTGAAAGGCTGTCATACAGAGGAGGGGCAGGATCTGTTATCAACCATCCAAGAGTGCAGGAGCTCAAGATACAGGAAGCCAAATTTAGGGTGGATATCAGGAAAAACTTCCTAACTGTTAGAGCAGTATGACAAACAATTACCTCAAGAGGTGGTGAATACTTCGACGATGGAGGCATTCAAGAAAAAATTGGACAATCATCTGTCAGATCTGCATTGATTGGGATTCTTGATTTGTGCAAGAGGTTGGCCTCAATGGCCTTATACGCCCATTCCAATTCAACTATTCTGTGTTTCTATGGTGCTATTCACTCCTTCAAAAAAAACACCCTCCAGTTTATGAATGTGGGATATTATGCTTCTTTACCCACAATTCAAAAGGCCAGGAAATGGCCCAATATTGCTGCAAAACATTGTGCCCACATTGCTAGAAGGAAAAAAAGAGATGCCAAGCTTTATATAGCAAAGGGCAACCTGAATGTTGGACAACACCAATGGCAGCTGTCAAGATGGTCTACAGAATAACCTCTTCTGTTTACTATCATTCACACTTTTTGAAAAACAGCCATGACAATTGCTTTGTGTTTGGGTGAGAAGTGGTGAACGGATTTTTAAAAAATGAGACAGCTTCAGGGATTTTCTCTTGCATGGTGTCACTTTGTGAATGGGGTAGTGGTGCCGGGGGGCTCCTGTTCAACACCTTGATTATTAGCTTGCGGAGTGTCTCAGGATTCTGTGATTTCTCATACTGTTCCACATATACATGAAAAACCGGAAAGAGGCTATCCAGAATTTTGTGGCTTGGTACCACCAATGTGCTGATGACACCCAACTCCACCTGCTTTTTAAGATGTTCCAGGAGGCCCTTCCAATAAAATGAGAAGAACAACAGGAAAGAAGGGAAAAGTCAAGTTTTGTTCACATTTCCCCTTGGCTGCTGAGAACATAGCAGGACTTGGCACCTGTTGCAGACATGAGCACTGGAATTCTCCCTCTGATTTCTCCCCCCATCTAGGATGGCAGCCAAAATGGGCAAGAGCAGACATCTTCCATGTGCCAATCTGTTGATGATGTGGTCCATTGCCACAGTCCAAAAGGCTACAGCACAGCTAGAAGAGGCAACCCAGCGTAGGTTGTGTGTGCCAGACCAGGACAACTGAGCTGACAACGGCTTCTGTGTTTCCTTCACCATCAGAGAAAACTTAGCATTTGGCATGCAGAGCCTTCCACAACAATGAACTGAAAGGGACAGCCCCAGATCAAATAAAGACCACTGCTCAATGTTGGATCAAAGTGATGAAAGAATCTCAGAATAACACCTGAACTGTGACACCGTAACATCTGACGACAGAGGCTCTTGCCTGGGAAAGCGAATGCCGCGATAAATTAGTAAGCCCTTGCAGATTCTTTGTCACCTCCGTGGCATGTACTTTAATTCATCAGTTAGCTGATAGATGGGTTGAAAGTTAGGTAGTTAATCAACTAAAAGTCTTTAAGCCTTTGAGGAGGTAGATCACATAATAAAATAATAATGGGTTTAAAGGCATGTCATGGACTTACCACTTGAAATGCATGATATTCACTTTTATTAAACCATTTTGGTCTTAGGCAATTCCTTTTTCCTCTTTTGATCTTAGGCAGCTGATATTCCATCTGGAACCTGTAATGTTAAATGAGGGGAGGAGGGAAATGGGTGGAAGAAGATCTCGATAAAATTGGGAAATAGAAATGCATCCAGGGAGACAAAAGGGTTTTTGTGTGAGAGAGATGTTTTCTATGAAGGGAAAGTGTTTTATAAGCTCTGCCCACATTTGTAAAATACTTAATTCTCTCTAAGTTATTTAAGTTTTCTAAATGTTTATTAGTCCATAGTGAGTGAGCGAGACCCTCTGCAGGGATCACAAAATGGAAATTTCTATGAAGTGCCAGAGAAAGATTCAGACAGTTTTCAAACGCCACTGAAAAGTACATCCAACACGTCGAGGGAATTGGTTTCTCTCATTGATTATTTATCTGTTTACTTATGAAAAATATTTATGCGGTCTAGCCCATGGAGAGGCTTGGTTCCACTGCTAAATTGTTCCTGCTTGTTTGAGAGTTTTAATTATAAATAGGGTGCTTGTTTCCTTTGGCTTTTCCTTCCAGTCCCGTTCGCCCTCCTCCAAACATGGAAATGGTTTGTGAGTGTGAATACACACCTCTCGGGGGGACAAGATTTAAATAAATAAATAAACTTGTGTATGATGTAAATGACAGGGGAAAAACCCTGAAATTGTATCTTAATAAGCTGTGCTGCTAAACATGCCCATATATATATATGAAGTATATAAAGTAGAAGGGTTAAAATGTGCACTAACCACAGAGTTACTCTGTTCCATTATTGAAAACACATATAACCAAAGTAATAAAATATTAAAACTTCTTCATATTAATTGAAGGCAACTGTCAGTTAAAGGGGCTGGTGACAGGTTTGAGGGGGTCTTTGGCAAATTTCCTTCTGATGTTAGGAGAGGGGCTCCCTCCTCTAGGGAATGAGCCCTGGGGGTGAGGTGGGGCTTACCTGATGGCAGCAGCAGAAGTGGGGCAGTCAGGTGCTGCAAACACTGGTGAGCAGCGAGCTACCTAAACGACTGAGCTACCCAGCCAGCTGAATGGCTATTAGCCACAGTGAGATCTAACTTTCTCTCCTTCAGGTGGTGAGGACATTATGCATGGATCATGTTCGTCTCCGGGGAGAGAGAGAGAGAGAGAGAGAGAGAGAGAGGTAGACAAGAAAAAGGAACTGCCTGTGGGGCATATTTACCCTTCCCACCTAGGAAAGCAATCACAAAAGGAAGCACCAACTTCTGACAGTTCAAATTTGAGAAAGGTCAGGGAGGTTGGACTGAAAAGCTTGGGTGTTCACGAAGTAGCTATCAATGCCATTCCCAGCCCTCTGTAACTCTCCCGACCACCTTACAGGACTTGGGGCAAGACAATGTCACTCAGCTGGGACAGTACCCTCCCCCGTCTAACATCTGTTTCATGCCAATGCTGTCTGGTTAATCCAGCAGTAAGCAACTGCAGTAATGTTTGTTGTGTAAACAGAAATGGCAAGGGGGAGCAAACACCTCTGTAAAGAGGATGGGATTAATGGGACAGCAACACACACATGTGGCTACCATAGAATACTAATGTGGGCAACTCTACCCCCATTCACCTCTGTACTAACCACAATATCATGTGTGTCTGTGGGCAGCACAAGAGCACAACACCACAAAACAGTAAAAACGAGCAATGGTTTGGAATCTGAGAGGGTTTGGTCATTTTTGGTTCTTCATTTCCCACTGTTGAATGCATTTGTGTCCATGGTCTTCCTACTCCAGAAGTGGATGGGTGAGTATAGTCAAAAACAGGTGCATCCCTCAGAGAGTCAGGGGAAAGGCAGAGTGAGTGGTGGGACAAATTTCACATAGTGAGCAACATTAGAGAGACAAGCAAGATGAAATGGACAGCTAAGTTCCAACTGTCTGAAAGCCAATGATGGCACGAATCGTTGTGAAGCAAACCAAGGAAAGGAGTCTGACTGGATGAAAAGGAGAAAGCAGCCACTCTCCGATTCCCTTTATGAAAAGGGCAGGGATATTTTTTTGTGATGCTCAGGATTGCCTCTACATTCTTGTTCTTGCTACCATATCCTTACGGCCATGAAGTTGTCCATCTTTTAAAATCCTGAGACTCAAACTAAGCACAGGAAATAAAGCTGGATAAATAGGCATAGATTTGCTGGCTTTATTAACAGCAAAGAACCAGAGTGGGCGATGGAGCCAGGGAGAGCTGGAGTTAAAAAAATATGCGTTTCTGTACGTGTGCTTAATATGCACAGGCCTTGTAAGAACCGGTGTGTGGCAACCCTGAGAGAAGACGGAGTAGGCATGTTTTCCTAGCATTTGGCGCACTCTGTCCTGGTGCTGCATTTGCTACTCTCACCAGGTGGCTGCTAATATGGGTCAAAGATACCAGAAAGCTTGAAGGATTGAAGGATATTCATTTTGAATGTCAATATGGTATACACACACACACACACACACACACACACACTGAAATGAGGTGGCTGAGAGAATGGAACTTCAGTCCCCAGATGCTAGTACTTCAGCATATAATGCACAACTTTCATCCCAGCAGATTGAAGGCATCACCTTTCTGATGCAATCAGTTTCTGAAGCTGAGCTGAGGGCTTAAGGTTCACTGCCAGTTTTAAGGACCCGGCATTTGGGGGGCAGGTGGTAGGTAACTGCAGCTACAGTGTGTAAGAAAAGCATCTCTTCTCTCTTTCTCATCTTTCTCCTACTTCTCTCTGTCTCTATCCCTCTCTCACCACCCTGGTTTTCCTTAACTATGAAATGGTTATGGTTTATCAATATAAATTTTAAAATACAGAAATAGATTTGTAGTTTAGGTAACCTAAAATGTAAATACCCAATGAACTGGACATTTCTCCATTCTTTCTACCTCTATTCACTTCACCTCGCTTGCCCTCTCTTGGCTATCATGTACAGAAAAGAAAATCAGAGAGAAATATGGTAAAGAAAGAATAACAAGGAAAAGTAAAATATAAAAGTAGTAAAATAAAATGGGGAAAGGACAGATGATGAAAGAAGTATTAGAACATAGTAGAAGATATTCTCTTTTCCGTATTTCAGGAATGGTGCATGTAATACCTTTACATTCTGAAGGAAATCAACCCCGAGTGCTCACTGGAAGGACAGATCCTGAAGCTGAGGCTCCAAGACTTTGGCCATCTCATGAGAAGAGAAGAGTCCCTGGAAAAGACCCTGATGTTAGTAAAGTGTGAAGGCAAGAGGAGAAGGGGACAACAGAGGACGAGATGGATGTCATCAAAGCTACCAACATGAATTTGACCCTACTCCAGGAGGCAGTGGAAGACAGGAGGGTCTGGCGTGCTCTGGTCCACAGAGTAATAAAGAGTCAGATGTATGGTAACTTAATGACTAAACAACAACAATTACCTTTACTGTCTTATTAAAATATCATAAAGAGGCAAACTTTCAGGTCATGCAGGACTCTTCATCAGGATGGGTACTGGGGGCACAGAAGATTAAAATCCAAAATTAATCCTAGATAGCTGCTGAAGCTGCAAATTCTGTAGTTTCACTGCAGTTCCAGCAGAGAAATTGCAAACTTAAAAAACAAGTTGGAGGTGTGGTGACAGCATCAGGTTTCATCTCCGGTAATGTGCAGTTCAATGTGTTTCTCAAATGTGTTCACATCTGTAAACAAAATTGTTTGTTTATGTATCACTTTTCTCCCAAAAGATCCAAGGCAGATTACAGTATTTAAAAGGAACAAAGTTAAAAACAAATAATTAATTGTTACAATATTTAAAAACATTAAAGAGCTATCATATTAAAAACTCATAATAAGAACAATAATAAAAATGCAAGTTAAACAGAATAAAAAATCTCCAACAACAACAACTACTACTGCTGCTGCTGCTGCTGCTGCTGCTACTACTACTACTACTACTACTACTACTACTACTACTACATGGTCTAGAGGGGTGGGGTAAAAATCAAATAAATAAATAAATAAATAAATAAATACTAATACTAATACTAATAATACTAATAATACTAATAATACTAATAATACTAATAATACTAATAATACTAATACTAATACTAATACTAATACTAATACTAATACTAATACTAATACTAATAATAATAATAATAATAATAATAATAATAATAATAATAATAATAATAATAATAATAATAAATAAAAAACAAACAATAAACTAGAAGCAGACAACATTGTGCAAAAAAACTGTCAGAAAGAGAATATATCAAAAGACTGGAAAATATTAAAATCAAAATTAAATGAGGGAAATACAATCAAAGCCATAAACAAATGGGCCGTTCAAAAAATTAGATACCCAGCTGGAATAATAGATTGGACCCAAAATGAATTAGAAGAATTGGATTGAAAAACACGGAAACTAATGAACATGCATCACGCACTACATCCAAAAAGTGATGTGGACAGATTATATTTATCATGAAAAATCAGAGGCCATGGATTACTGTAGATACAGCAGGTAGTAGAGGAAGAAAAAAGAAACCTAAATGATTATATCAGTACAAGTAGAGAAAAATTACTGAAAGCAGTGAAAATGGAGAATATTTTGACAACAACAGAAACAAAGGCTCAATATAAGAAACCACAATTTGAAAATAAATTAAAAGGTGGAAAAATAAACCACTACATGGACAACACCTCAAAAATATTGATGGAAAGCATGATCATAATTCAACATGGGCATGGTTAAAACTGGGGACCATTAAGAAATAAATTGAAGACTTAAATTTTCCTACACAAGAACAAGCACCCCGAACCAATGTGATGAAAGTTATGATCCAAGGAATTAGTGCTAATAGCAAATGTTGACTCTGCCAAGAAAAATATGAAACTGTGACACACCTCATCTGCGAATGTCCAAAGATTGCACAAACAAATTACAAAATTAGACATGATAGAGTGGCAAAATTAATGCACTGGTCATTATGCAAAAAATATAACTTGCTGGCCAGCAAAAACCCAGCAGGTCAGAAGGTGTCAGAAAATGGCAAAATCAAGATCTTGTGGGAATTCCAGATCCAAAGTGATAGACACCTTGAACATAACACACCAGACATAGTAGTAATAGAATGAAGAAATCTCTGGATCATTGTCATTGCAATTCCAGAGGATGCCAGAGTTGAAAATAAAGAATTGGAAAAACTAACAAAATACAGAGACCTGGAAATTGAAACATCTTGCTTGTGGATGAAACACACTTCAGTGGTTCAGTTGGGGCTTTGGAAACAATATCAAGAAATTTCACACAGTCCTAATAAGCCATTGCAGATCTCAGAAATCACGCCATCAGAGCTACAAAAATGGCAATATTGGGAACAGCATACACACTGCACCGATATTTAACAGATATTTAGGTTTCGGTTAAAACTTGTATCTGTTGTATAATACCAGTTAATTTTTTTATACTTTTGATTGACTGTGCCAGGTGTTTTTGGACAACAAGAATAATATAGTCAATTGAATTCAAATTAACAGTAATAACTGGAGCACTGGTTCTTTGGAAAACCCAGGTGTTCTTGGACTGCAGCTCCCAGAAACCCCTAGCCAGTTACCCAAGGATGAGAACTACTAACCTAGAGGTAGAGTAGGCTTGGTTACCTTGGGCCAGTCAATATTGTCTAGTCTGCCTACCTTATAGGGTTGTTGTAAGAATAAATTATGAGAGGGGAACCACATAAGTTGTCATACATATTGCTGGTGATTATACATAAATAATAAACAAATAAATAATGTCACTTTGTCATGTTTAGGGGCTTCTAGTGATATTCTCCTTGAATTGCAATCACTCTTTGCAATGAGTTTCTACTGATGGTCAAAAAAGCCCTATAGATCCATGAGAATACCAACCAACAAGCAACACAGTGACATCTGATTTGCAGCGGGCAAAGTGTAGGCAGAAGTGAAAATGAACTGCCGGAATCACTAGCGTATGGTGTGATTTCTTTCAGGGATACAGATTAATGATTTTATATTGTTGGAAAATATTTACTTTAACTTTATCAGTTTGACTTTTCATCATAAATACAATAAAGGTGTTAATCCTCTTGTATATGTTAGGGTATTTGGGCTACTATTCAATGACTGTTTGTTGATGACCACATTTGAGGTCGTGGTGATCAATGCTGGTGCATTTTGCCTTTCCATACCCTGTCACGCTACCAGGTACACCCTCTCAACTGTGTATGATAAATGAGGCAATGCTCTGTGCATATAATAGAAGCAGGTTCAGAAAAGTATACAAGGTGCCACAAGACTTTCACTTATTTTTTAACATGAGCCTAATGCAGCTGTCCCCCTCAAAACTTTGAAAGATGTTTCCTTGTGTAATGAATATTTATGTTTCAAAGTCAGTGCCAACCCTATGTGACAGACATGTTCCTCCCACTCCTCAAAATGCCCTCCTATATTTTGCTTCTACTTTTCCTCAATATACGGTAAATCTTTTTTTGCATCCCCACACTGCACACCTGCTGGTGTGGGTAACGCAATGGTACAAAAGGAGCTGTACTGTACAAGAATGCTTGGGAAAGTTTCTTTCTGTTTTGTTGTGTATCCCTCACTCTTCTATTGCTAGGACTACATTGCTTCCTATATTTTAAGGCAGCCCAACAAAACTACCCCATGTCTCTGCAAAGGAGCTGTCTCTAAACTGCAATGTTTATGCAGAAACTGGGAAGATCATTACCTAAATACACATAAATGCTTCTTTGTGGGTGGGAGGAGGGGACATTTTGGCCAAACAGTGACTGGATATTTTGCCTTCTGTTCTACAGAGCTAAAGACTTGCCTTTTGTATTTAACTAAATGGGGGGGAAAAGGGAAACCGGGCAAAAGGGTGGTCCCGACAATCTAGAAGTACAGCAAAACCCAGAAACCCAGGTGCTATGGCAACCATGAGACAGAGGAAGATGGAGCCTACAGGGTAGAGCAATTCTTCTGAGTTAAGGTAATTCTCCGTGGTCTGGTTGTAAAACTTACCATGGGCGGCTCTTTAGGTTATTTTATTTTACATTGTTTCACATGTATTTATAGCTGGGCAGGCAATCATGCAAAGAGCTAATTGCTGTACAGACAATTCCGCTATGGTTGGAAATTGAGAAATGTTATGTCCATGTTTGCACATGTGAATCTGTACCTATAGGAGGCACTAGAGGCAGAGACAGGTCGCTAAGGCTCCCTGAGATATTTCCTTTGTGTCTTGCGTGCTCTGTTGATTTCTCACCTGCATTTCCCTCCTTCCCATGCACCTCTTTCTTCCTCTTGCTTTCTTATTCAAATAGCCGGTGGTAGCAGAGCCCATATGTCTTTTTTCCGATGAAGCAGTACAAAAGCTTTTTAAAAAGAAAGAAAAGAAAATAGATGCAATACAGATTGGAAACATAGAATGAGGCCTACCAGAATTTTTCAACACCATTCAGCCAAGTAAAGCCCATGGAAAGACACTAAGTCTGAAATGAATGGTTCCTTCCTCTCTCCTTGCTGCCTTTCCTGTTCATAAAGTAACAGGACATACAACATTATGCCATTATTCTCTTCTCCGGAACCATTGCATCTACACAAAACTGCCCACTGGAGCTCTTTTGGGTGGTCAAGACCCCAATGAATAGATGACCACAAGAGAAGGATGCCACCCACTTTGGCCCACTGTGAAGATTTTACGCAGCACTACACAGAGGAAGTCACTTGGATCTGCTCTGAATGATGCTGTAGTTAACGCAGATCCTTCTGATGTAACTTTGGTCCTTGATTGTCCCATTATAATGGATACATTTCAGTTGGTGTAGCCTGATTAGGTGTACAGGATCTTTGGAGAGCTGGACCTTTGCCCTTCCTGGCTTATAAAAGCAGTCAGAGGGGGACTAGCTGAGTAAGACCTTTATTTAAAAAGCCCTCAGTGAATCCACTGTATTGGATAATTACTGGCGAGTCTACAATATTACATTTTTTGGAGGAAGGTTTTGGAGTATGTTGTGGCATCTCAGCTAGAGAGGTCCCTGGATGAAGTGGATTATCTAGATCCATTTCAGTCTGGCTTCAGACCTATTTATGGAACAGAGACAGCTTTGGTCACCTTGGTGGATGACCTGCACCCTGTTGGTTCTGCTGGATCTCTCATTGGCTTTCAACCATAGGATCCTTCTGGGGTGCTTTTCTGGCATGGGTCTTGGAGGTACTGTTTTACGTCAGGTGATTCTTCCCAGATAGCTGAACTCAGAACAAACAGACAAAAGTTTCACTTCCCTGTGCCCACCCCAAGATGACAGCCAATGAGCAGACAGAGAAACATGAAATGCAAGTATGTCACATCAGACATTTTATTGCATTACATGTTACAGAGGAGAAAGGGGGATGTTGGATTGATGCTTTTAATGGGAACAGCATTTTCTCCCTAATGTCTAATTCTGGTCCGAGCAAGTGATAAAATCTGGGCTGGAACAATCTACTTTCTGGCACATGCAAAAAAGATGGCAAAACATGGAAACTGGACTTTTAGAGAAGGATTACCTATTGCAGCCATCAGGTCTTCAGAACATCTCCAGATACGGGTGTCTCCATGTGACACAGCTAGCTGCTATTAAGATGCAGACTTCATTTGACTATAAATGAACAACACAATAGGAATAAAATGAGAACTGTTTGTGATATTTAAAGCAGGTGAGGATTTGGCGTTGCAATGGCTTTATTGGACGATTATCTAAATTAGATATTGGAGTAGCTTGGGAAATAACTCAAAACCTTCCTAGTGAGGCTCCATGCAAATGCCCTCCATGCTTGTATGATCAATGATTCAGTAGGCAAAGAGGGAGAGTTTCTTTTCTGTTCATCTTTGATTTTTGCACTGAACTATGCTAAGCTTGTGTTCTGTAGATGAAAGCAAGTGATACAGTTTATGCTAAAATGACAAACCAATTTGAAAGTGAATGCATCTAATGGCAAGAGGAACTTAAGCATACGGGTGACACCAGCTCGTTTATTTCTCAGTGAGACCTGTCTTCCTGTGACACTATTAAAAAAAACTGGGTCACCTCATTCAGGTAATTTTTGTGGAATCCTGAAATTGTCAAGTCAATTTGATCCCTTTTTAGCTGAACACTCACTAAGAACAGCCAAGCTGGTGGAAGCTCAACTCACTCATCATACTTGTCATTGACTGTACGTGAAGAGTTTATATCCTTAATGGGATCAAAGGTTTTATCAGTGATCCTTCATAAAGGTAAACAGATGAAATATTCTCCTATCAGCATTGATTCCACATCTGACACTTCTTTTGCTGGTATGTTTTAAACAGTGATTGTCCGCGATAAAAATCAAGATTCCAGGAACAGCTATTAAATTTGCAAAAACCAAGAAGCAGGAAGGCTGTAGTATGGCGTTTCTTTTTTTGGAATAGTCCAGTCTGTCTACCAATTGATGATGATGATGATGATTTGCATTTCTACCCCACCTTTCTGCTGCTAACTAATGCTCAAGGACTCTTACAATCATTAAAAAATAAGATATCCAAGCACAGAATAATTAAAATCAAATAAACACAATCATTAAAAAATACTGTTTGTTTGTTTGTTTGTTTGTTTGTTTGTTTGTTTGTTTGTTTGTTTGTTTGTTTGTTTGTTTGTTTGTTTGTTTGTTTGTTTGTTTGTTTATATACCGCCCATCAGACAGCCAAGGCCATTCTGGTCCGTCTACAAACATTGTAAATCATTGCAATAAATGAAATTATTCTAAAAGATGCATCTTCACATTCTACCCAATTTGCTTTTATCTGTGGCAGTTTTCATGTGAGATATTGCAAAATTTGGTAGGGTGTCAGCCTGGACATATTGTGGGTGGTTACTGGCAACAGCTTGCATTACATTTATTTGAGTTTGGTGTGGAAATGTCCAAGACAGATCTCCTGTATTTCATGCATTTTAAATAGTGTATATAGAAATGTTTAATTTTCAGCATGTGTGGCACCTTGGGTGACCCTACTTTCTCCTTCTTGCAGGATAAACAATCAGACAAAAATCAGTTTTGTAAACTGTAAACTGCTTAGAGTAGTGCTCTGCACCATGGCAGCAGTATATAAATGTATAAAATAAATATATAAAATTTTAGGATAAAAAAAGAGAAAGAAGCAGATACTGTAAATTTTAACAAGATACGATAATGTGGGGAAATTCCTCCTCACTATAAACTAGTCTTGAGCTTGAACTTGTACCTTATGCAGCTGCATGTGATACAACAAGCAAAGAAAAACAGAGGATGGGGAGGACAAAGACACATGCTGTTCACATGTAGCTCGGACCAAATCTGCTTTACTTTGGAATTGCTGACCAGTAGCCACTCTCCAATTATAGACTAGTACAAGCAGTGGTGCAGCGGCAAATGCTGAGGTGCTCATTATGCTAATCTCCATCGCCATGTCTCTTGCGTGAATCTAAAAATGCAGACTACTGTGTTGTTATAGCAGTTTTCACTCCCCTCCTCTCAGAAAAAGATCTTTTATGCAGTTCATATATCTTAAGTGCCCATTGAAGAGCAACACACTCTAAAATATTTTGCATAATAACAGATGTAGCTCTCCACAACATATTGCTGTAAAACTCATTCCCCCTATCTCCCCAGCTGCAAGAATTGCAGCTAAAATCAGTGAGAACTGAGAAATCTAAAGGTGGGAGTTTGTTGGAAGTATAATGATAATATAAAGATATTCTTGTTGGTGTAATAATATTTTTTTTAAAAAAAATCAAGTCTCCTCTCATTATAAATGGAAAAGTTAGTACTGTATTTTTATGGGAACAGTAAGATACCTTTTGCCCCTCAAGTGATTACAGCCTTGATCTCCCATCTGGCCCAGCCAGCATTCCCAGTAGTCCAAGAACTGTGGGAATTGTAGCCCAAGGTACCAGGAGGTCCAACATTCCCCACCTCTGCCATACAAAGTATTCTTTTCTAGAATGACTGTTCTCAGTTGCTGGTTTAAAAAATTGAAGCAATATTGGCTCCATTGAAATGGAAGGAAGGAAGGAGAGTAGCTTTGAGTGGAAATTCAGTTCTTTACTACCTATTGAGGTTAATGGGTGTCACAGAGCAAAAGCCCTATGTACCACTTGGAAAACAGATCTGTGAAAAACAGTTCACGAATGGTGGAATATGCTCGGAACTAATTCCCTTTACCTGTAAGCACAACCATTTATCTGGATTGAAGGGTGTGGGTGTAGTAATAGCAATTCTGGCCCCAGTACGTATTCCATACTTTTAAACTATTTCTCTCTTTGAGGATGTGCGAGAGAGAGATTTTGGAGAAAGGGGGGGGGATATTTTATAAACCCTGGCTAATAGAAAGTAATCCAACTCTCTCTGTGTGTGTGTGTGTGTGTGTGTGTGTGTGTGTGTGTGTGTGTGTGTGTGTGTGTGTGTGTGTGTGTGTGTGTGTGTGTGTGTGTGTGTGTGTGTGTGTGTGTGTGTGTGTGTGTGTGTGTGTGTGTTTCTAATACATATATGAAAAAATGAGTTATTCATGTGCCATCAGAATCAGAGGTCTATCATCAAGGATAAAATCCATTCCCTTGCCAGTCAATGACATATATATAACCAAACTGAGACCTAATTAGTTTGACCAAATATGTATGTCTGGTAGTTCTTCACGGGATCAATACTTGAGCTTTCACTTATCTGTTGCCTGAAAATATTAAATAAAAAAATCCAGAAACATATATTTATACATTTCCAAGTTGTATTACCAGAAGTGGTCATTAAAGGGAACTAGAGACAATGCTATATAGGGTTCCCTATTATCCACAGTCTCCATCATCCATGGTGGAGGACTTGAAACCAAACCTTTACAGATACCATGGTCCTACTGTACTACTCAGCAAAGTTCTTTCAATAGCAAATAGGGAATGAATCCTGAGAGCCACTCAAGAATGAGCAAAGATGAATTAAGAAGACTGAACTCAAGAAGGTTTGGTTATTTCTTTTCTTGTGATTACGTATGTCTTATTTTCCGTATTGTATAGTTTAAGTCCATAACTTACCTTTAATCAGGAGTTCAGACTGAAGTAACTACGTTAACTGCTATCAGCCTGGGTTCTAAGTATCACCTCCTATTTGTAGGCTGGATGGAGAAAAGCCAAGGTAGATGGAGGCCCTTTCTTGGACCTTTTCTGCCTAATTGGTTTCACCTTTCCAAACTGTGACATCTCCAGTTCAAAACAAGGTTGGACTGATACAATCTGCCTACTTTTTCTTCACATCAACACTATAGAATATGGCCAGATTTAGAGGAAATGACAAAGCCCAGGTCACCCGGTGAGTTTCACAGTGAGAATTGCAACCTGGTTCTTTCAAATCCTAGTTTAGCATTCCAACTATCACACAATACCCTTTTGAAATCAAGGAGGATCTGGGCTCAAATTGAAAAGAGCAGTGCCAACAGGCCAGAGACAAATGCTATATGGGTCTAGAGGGGATCCTACCAATCCCTCTCATCTAATTTGTGCTGGGCTAAATGATTTAGTACTCTGGTCACTTTTAGTGGGAAGAGTGTAGCAAAGATGACATCAAGTAGTTCTCTCAATGTCCCTTCCTGAAAAAAAGTAATACAACTCTTAATGTCTATGTGTGTATGATTTATTACAGTATTGAAAAATTTCAAAATATTATTTACTATACCGTAATTTGTTTTTAGAATGTAGAATAGGTCTCATTGCTTCCTCCTGCTCAGCTTTCTCTCTCATGTCTTTAAAATTAATTAGCTAATACATTGTTCATACTGCAGTCTTGCTAGATAATTGCCTTTAGAAGAAATCCTCTTTTGAGAAGCAAACAATTCTGTTTGTCACTGCATGTGATTTTTTTCACCACCATATATTTCACTTAGCATTTCTTATTTGTCTGATTGGACATCAGATACTAAATGCAAACTTGATTCATCTTTCACTCATCTTTCATATTCCACAGCTGAAGTCAATAATTTGCTCAGAGATTTAGACTGAGATAAACAGGATTATCGCTACATAACAGTTATAGCAGGTTGATGCTATTATAACTGTCATAGTTCTATCCTGCAGAACCTAAAATTTGTGGTGATAGACTTAGTGTTCTGTGTTTCAGAATGGTTCAGAGATACCAAGAGCTCTCCAGCAGAACATTCTCAGTACCTCTCTATACTATAAACCCCAGGATTCTGTAGGACAAAGCTGTCACAGCGAAAGTGGCACCAAACTGCTACATCTGTGCAGTATTTATTCAGTCTGCCGAATTGTGTTGCTGAATCCAATTCCTGAGCCACTGATCTCAGAGGTAATGCAGTAGTGGATAAGAAAATGGATTAATCAGAGGAAATACACTTTCCTCTTAACATCTAGTTTGACCTTCAGTGTTCCTACTTCTTGGTACTCATGCATCTTCCAGTTCCAAAGGCTCAGCCTGGTGATGGGCAACTTGATGCCTTCCTGAAATAGTTAGAAAGCTTGCAAAGCCAATTTGGTAAGAAAATGGACCCTAGCGATGCCCACCTGTCATATTGCTCATCTTTGTGCAGCCAAACCATAGGTTTTGTCTCTTTGCTTCTTCATGTGATTTAAGGCAGTGGTCCCCAACCTTGGGCCTCCAGATGTTCTTGGACTACAACTCCCAGAAGGCTTCACCACCAACTCTGCTGGCCAGGATTTCTGGGAGTTGAAGTCCAAGAACATCTGGAGGCCCAAGGTTGGGGACCACTGATTTAAGGAGATGGCCCATTCTATCCACAACTGCCTGATCTCTTGCATGAAATGAGTTTTCAGGTGGTTAAGTTAGAGCAAGTAAAAAATGCCTGCTGGTGGAATTTTTCATAAATGTGGTGAGGGAAAAAGGAGCAAGTTCTTCTGATTCAGCATGCCAGGAGAAATACACGGGAGACTTCCATTCCAAGCTTGAGTTTTAAGAGATCCGATACTGTCGGGTTTTGCATCTCAGGGAAATCAAGGCTGGTGTCACTCAAATTACTTTGTCCATCAGTCTTTGAAGAAAATATTCAGGGAAGCTTAAAACAAGATGTAGGGAGAGGTGGTGCAATTTCTACTGTGAAATAAGGGCATGTTTCATATACCAAGCCTGACAAAGAATTTCCAGCATGAAAGAAACCTTTCACTATAGTCTGAGTTAAGGTATTAACATAATAATGATTCCTCCATGCAGTCACCTTTGTGGATGATCATCACCCTTTTGATTGCAGTTTGCTGCTAGATATTTTTCACTAGGCATGCAAAGTCCACACCACAAATTGCTTCTGTCTCCATGTGTTTCATCTCAGATGCTCTTCCCTCTAAACTCAGTATGAAATCAAAAATGCCTCTTTACATTGAATGCTAATTAGGGCTCTCATTCTTTTTCTCTTTAGAATGCCTCCTTCAGTATTGTTCCACTTCCTTTTGCATTCCAAGAATGACAAGAGTTTCTCAATGCATCCTTTCCCCTTCTCTACAACACCTGTAATACAAAGACAGCTCTACACATCCTTCCCACCTCCACCCCTTATTCTCAGTTTTAATGCAATGGCATCAACAGAACAAAATTTCATCTTATGCTCAGACTGCAGAGCCAGAGGTTGGGAGTTCGATTCCCCACTGGGCCTCCTGTGAGTAGAGGCAGCCTGTGTGGCCTTGGGCAAGCTGCACAGTCCCAGGGCACCCCCAGAAGAAGGGCATGGGAAACCACTTCTGAGTATTCTCCATCAAGCTGAAAAGGGTTGTTGTAAGTCAAAAATGACTTCATAGCCCATGATGATGATGATGATGACAATGACATTCAAATTGTTATAGTTACACCAATACGTGGGCAGAGCAAGCTAAGGAGATATTGTAGTCTATTGAAAATGGAACATAGTGTCCCAAATCCTATTACTTAGTGTAGTAAATCACGCTAAAGTAGGCCCATTGAATCAATGAGGATTTCGTGAGTCAACTCTGTAAGTTCCATTTATTCAGGTAGGCTTACTCTAACTGCAACTTAATGTGCTAAAGTAAGTTTTACAGTTAGAGTATGCCTACTTGAATCAATGGAACTTGTGGAGGAGGTGACCCACCAAATCCCCATTGATTCAATGGGCCAACTTTAGTGTGATTTACTGTGCGGAGTAACAGGATCTTTACAGGCACACGCCTCCACTGTCAGACTTTGAAAGTATGTTTGTTTTGTTGTTGTAACGACCAAACACAAAATAATGAACAGCTAAATGCACACAGAGTTGAAGAAAAACATATGCTATGAGAGGCCGATGTGTTACCATTTGATGGAGCATCATTTGTAAACACATGCTAAGGATATTATTTAGTTTGACCCAATGTGCCGTCTAATTTTCTGCCCCATTGGGCAGGGCTCCACCTCTTTCTCAGGCGACTTCACCCATGCATGTGTGTGCAACTCCACACCCCCCATGCTGTAGCTTTCTTCTTCTTATCACCAAAAGTTTTGCATAACACAGATTTTTCCATTTGCTCAGCGCTCATTTTTCCTCATTTTAGGAGGCAATCCAACCAGCCCTTACCCCTGCACATGTTCCATTGAGAACTGCTGGATAGCTAAGTGGTTTAGGCATCCAGCTGTGGAGCCAAGAGGTTGGGAATTCGATTCCCCACTATGCCTCTATCTCCCCACTATCCCTGTCAAGAGCTGGACTGAACAATCCATGGGATCCCTCCCATCTCTGCAGTTCCAATGTTGTTGTTATTATTAAAAGAATGGGATAAGGTAAAGAAGCCATATTTGGCAGACTGGCAATTTTTTTGCATGGAGCTTTTCTTCCTTTTTAAAAAATAATAATAAAACCATGTCAAAAGAACAGCTGTATCCATTTGTACAGCACAGTTTTGCTCACTGAGTGTTGAAAAAAAACAGAGTTTGCACCATGTGTTGAGACTCACTGTAGACAGCTACAGAAAACAGTATTCAAACCAGCACACTGGGACATTTATGGAGCATAGGGCAGCTAAATAAAATAAACTATAATGAAAACTTTGAATCTATGGATCCAAACTCCTGGAGTGGCTGTATCAACTTGGATGAAACACTAATAAACACTGACCAAGGCAACCTAATCTGCAGACAGATCGATAAATAAAAAGTTGCTGTTGTTTTTAATCAGTGCCAATCTCTCAACCCTTCTCCTATTTTTGTAAAAATTCTCTGGTGGCTTCTCCTTGGATGCCTTTGTAAAACTTTGAGGACTGTACTTCAAAAGCAAAGGCCTTCTTACTAGCAGCTTGAGTCCACCGTCTTGATAGATGGCAAGGAGCACCAGCCTGCAATCAATGGATGACTTGCCGTGCAAAGTCCTCCTCTCCTACTCATCCCAAGAAAAGCTTCTTATTGCAATTGGGCCCCAAGAAAACTTTGAGATATTTTGTTTTCACCAACAGTAAAAAGTAATTTTTTTGGTTTTGCTTCATGCATATATTTAAGCTCCAAAGATAAATTGATTACAATTCAGGATGGCAATTATTTATAGAATGCCTTCTAAATCTGTACGGCTGACTGGATAGCTCTGTGAGCTGGGTTCCTGGCTGTGGAGCCAGAGTTCAGGAGTTCGATCCCCCACTGTGCCTCCTGGGAGAAGGAGGCCAGCCTGTGTAGCTTTGGGCAAACTGCACAGTCCCAGGGTGCCCGCAGAAAAAGGGAATGGCAAACCACTTCTATGTATTCTCTACCTAGAAAACTCTGGCATTGCTATGATTTGTAATCAATTTGACATCACATTAGTCTTGGTCTTAGTCCTATTATGTAATGCATTAATAAGCTGCCCACTTATTACATATGACATATTTGACATACTGTTCACAGGGAGGCTCACCTCTTTATCCTACCAGCATATGTGGTGGTGATATCAGTTGTTCTTTAGTTGTTAAGTCATGTCTGACTCTTTATGACCCCATGGACCAGAGCACGCCAGGCCCTCCTGTCTTCCACTGCCTCCCGGAGTTGGGTCAAATTCATGTTGGTAGCTTCAATGACACTGTCCAACCATCTCATCCTCTGTTGTCCCCTTCTCCTCTTGCCCTCACACTTTCCCAGCATCAGGGTCTTTTCCAGGGAGTCTTCTCATGAGATGGCCAAAGTATTGGAGCCTCAGCTTCAGGATCTGTCCTTCCAGTGAGCACTCAATGTTGAATATCAGTAATATATGATATCAGTAGTAGTAGTTAACTGTTCTTCTGTGCTTATGATGTGTTATAGCCGAGATCATGAAGGGTTAATCTGTGCTGACCTCCAACTTGTTGATGATGTCACTGATAGCTTGGAAACATTTTAATGCTTTCCATTATGTTTGGGGAACCTACAACCCTCCAGACATTTTTGGATTGCAGTAACACATTATCCTTCACTATGGGCTACGCTGGCAGAAGCTTCTGGGAATGGAATTCTCAGAACATTTAGAGGCCCAACACTCCTCAATTGTGCTTTGAGATATTTCTGATTGATTGATTGATTGATTGATTGATTGATTGATTGATTGATTGATTGATTGATTGATCCCAATTCTCCATGGGATTTATAGGAAAATATCTTGAAGTGGACTTGTCTATGAAAGCATACGTTAAAATATAGTATTAAGTCTTTAATGTTCCATAATGTATTATCTTGTTTACTTTTTCATTTTTTTGTTTTTGCCTGACAAGAAAATATCCTGTTACAAAGTAGTTTTGTTCTTTTACAGAAATATTAAAAATTTAGCTAAAATCCTGTTGCTTATTGTAGTCAATCACACTAGACTAGGGCATTGAATGAATTGGAATTCAGTGAGTCAACTTCTGCTCAGAGTAGACAGGAGTTGCCCTTGTCCCTGGATGCAGAGAGCCACAGAGAGGCAAACGCCTGTATGGTCTCCATACAGGCTGCTATGCTGGGTTGTTTCACAGAAGTACCTGTGAAGATTATGCCTCACATTGGAGTGGTGGAGGAGCATTCAGGCCTCCCAATGAACTGGATCCAGATCAGATGCGTGTTGCATGGTATTCATAGGACCAAGCCTGCTCAGATGTAGGTCAACAACGAGAACAACAGTGGGTGTTCTCAGATCCAAGATAATCTATTTAGTGATTCTCCCAGGAGGCTTGATCCAGTCTGAGAGAAGTTTTTGAAAAGTTAGCCTAGCAATACATCTCTGTGTTAGCGACCACTTCTTGTTCCTGAATCACTTGTTCAACTTATACCTCCTCATCTTCTAGAAAATTATCCTCCATTTGCATCAGTATGGAAGGTTAATGTTTAAATGTTGTACAAATTAAGTTCAAAGAATCCACAAAAATTACTTTCTCTCTTTTTATTGAATAATCATACAAAGAAGGTGCTTTAAGTACAGCAAAACCACTAGATTTGCCCTAATGTTGCTGTTATAATAACAGCATTCAGCCTGCTTTGTGCCATGCTGAAGCAGAACATTTTGTCAGCTCATTAAGCTTAGGGCTTCTCAAACTTTGTCCTTGTGAACAACATCAAAGTCAATGTCAAGGGTCAATTAGAAAGCCAAAGTGAAGAGGAAATAGCTCAAGCTATCTTACACATTAAAAGATGAAACAGAAACACAGAAGAGAGCTAATGGCACTTTTTCTTTATTATTTTATTTTATGCTGGGCAATATGATAAACAGATCAAGGGAAAAGTAACAGGATGGCATTTAGGGCTCCTGACATTTTCAAAGACAGCCTTACACAACTTCTGACTCCACCCCTGGAAAATAACACAGCCCAATATACAGTACCTTGTGTTTTTTAATGGTCTACCATATGCAGTCTAGGCAGACAGCAGCACAACAACTAGGAGCTTTACCAAGCCGCTTTCCAAAGAAGATCCCTATCAGATCAGACCTGGAGATCCCCTATATTCAAATGCTGTATCTCACGTTAGCAAGATTGATGCCTCTAAGTCAGAGGTGAGTCACTTTGGAAAGTCTGGGGTGCATTTTCTGCCCCCAAGATCCTCTCAGCTATGGACATTGCCCAATATGGGGGGAGGGAAACATGCTCAAAAAGCAAATCCAAACCTAGTAATGTTCTATCATCTGCTTCTGATTTTGAGAAACAAAATTTATGTTCTATATTGTATTGCATTGCATTGCATTCTGTTGTATTTGTTTGGTTGCTTTTGTATAAAAATGGCAAACCCCTCCCCACAACCTACTTAAATGGCAAGTAGCTACTCCTGGAAGATTTTCTAAATCATTGGTTAATTTTTGGAGGGTGCTGAGAGAAGAGGAGTCAGATGGGACCAGCAAAAGGGGAAATATGTGGCCTCAGGACCACACTTTGCCCACCCTGTTTTATGCAGAGTTTTGAAACTTAATTTTAAGATGAACAAATGCGACAACATCCAGAAGCTAACGTAACAAGGGTGAGAGGACGACCTCAGATCTAAGGCACTGTTCCATTGTGAACTCATCCAGCATGCCAATGTATTCTTCTTGAAATATCTGAGCCATGTAGTTTTGGCAGTTGGTTGCGGTAGAATCCTGTGTGGTTTCAACATATGGAAGTGATGACTACTTGCAAGGTTTCTCATCCTCCTGCTGAGACTTCCTCCTGCATCAATGAGATTTCCTGCCTTCCTTCAAAAAGGAGATCTAACTCATGTTTTCATTTTTCCTTCTTACTGTTCTTTGCAGGAAACAGCCAATTCTGTTCATAGCAATGGAGCAAGGGAGGGTACTACCGAAGAATGTCCTTTTTGATGAATAATAATGATAATCTTAGAACTGCAGAGCTGGAAGGGACCCTGTGGATCATCAAGTCCATCCCCTGTTGAGGAACCACAGTGCGAAAACAAAATCCCAGTCTCTGGCTCTGCAGCCGGAGACCTGCACCACTGAGCTATCCAGTTGTTCCCCATGCCCAAGAAAGATGTCATTCCATGCAGGAATTCTAAAAATCCTTTCTGCATAACTTTGTCCCAAGTCTGTCCAACACAGGAAAGATCACATCCTGTGCAGCTTGGCATTTCTGCCAGGAAAAAGGACCACAAAATGTCTGAAATTTTTCCTAAGATCTCCTGTGAGATTTCTTGGGACAAAACATCTCATGCAGAGGAATCTCACTGCAATGTCTCCCTCCAAAAGCAGGAGACAGCGAGATACACATGGTTACCGTAAAAGCTAACCACTTCATGTTCGCTCATGCCAGGTACAACATGTTACCTTTTACATGCCAGGTTTCAACATGTCTTTCAGGTACCATAAGATTCTTTGCTGTTTCTTCTTAAAATTAACTCTCCCAAACTCTGCTTGTATTTGGAAAACCCACGAACACTCTAAAGGCAGCTACTGTTGCTGGTAGCCTGACAACATGCCCTCCAATCTAGAAACACACCCCAGTTGAATTTTAGTTATTATTGACTACTGGCTAGCAATAAGCCATCTTCCATGAATTTTTCTAACCTATTTTAAAAATAAGCAAAATCAGTCAACTTTTATCCCTCTGTATCTTTTCATTCCACCAAACTGTGCTTTGTAATTAGTCGCTGAAAGATAAGCATGGGCTTAATTTGTCTGTCTGATTGTTGAGAAATTTATCCCTGAGGATATAATGTTGTAGAAGGAAAAAATACAAAGATATGCTCATTTTTAGCATGCAGTTTACCTCTGTGGCATCTTCTTCATCTGTTCCATGGCTCTGAGTTCCTAAGTTTTAAAAGTGTGAGTTCAAATACTTCCAGTATTCAGTTATATTAGTAGTGAATTAAGCTGGCTATCACATCATTGCCATGTGGCAAGCAGATATTATTTGAATTCATTTTGGGATAATTTATCAAAAGTTGTTGCACTTCACATTAGGAACAGACAGAACTAGAGTTTTCAAAAACTTCAAATGCAGGAGAAAGTGAAATTGACAAATTTTCCCATCTCCGCTCCTGTACATGTAGAGTGAATTATGTTCAGAAAAACAGAAATAGATTTGGTTGTTAACACACTACTAAACAAAACTTGTTTGGTCAAAAAGTAAATCACATTTTGTGTAATAGAAACAACTCACAGAGTTTCAGAGTACAGCCTTAAGTGAGTTACAGGTCATCCTAAGATATAAAGTAGAAGGATTTCAAGAAAACAAAGACAGTAGGGAGATGTTGCACAGATCTGTAGTACCACCCATGCAAACTGATATTACATATTCAGCTTCTATTCCCTGTTTCGTCATTTCCTTGTGAGTGTGAGCAGTAAAGACACATGTCCCTCTGCAAGGATGGAGAACCTATTGACATAATCCACCCCTGGAGGCTAGTAGATTTTGATGGATTTTTGATGGATTTCAGAGGGCTCTGGGGATTTTCCTGTTAGTGTGACTTGCTCTTCTGTCAGTGCTCTGGTCACTGTGTGGAACACAGCCATGTCCCAGGTGGTTGACATATTTAAGGCTAAACACCCTTTCCTTTTTGGTCAAGCCCTTGCATCTCCTTTGTATGCAGGCTCAGCTAGTGAAAAATGAAGCCAATGTGATGACAACCACAATGCAGGAAGAGGAAAATGCATGCTGAATCCAATTAAACCGAGGTAGGAGCACATCTATGGTAGCATGGAAATATTTTTTCCCTCCACCTTCTCCATAATATTGTCCAGTAGAACTCTTCCAAGTTCTGAAGAGTCTGTAGAGATGGGGGTATTCATATTCCTATGGATTCTACAAATGGCTCAGCAGTGCGCGATCCGCTCGCTACTCCTGGCAGGAGGCGGGAGGACAAGCCTCACTGCAAGATCAAAGAGTGGGGAGTGGATCGCTGCGGAGCCGTTGGTAGAATTGTGCTGTCCACATCCACAGCAGATCGGTGAGTGGACCATCCGGCCCCATGGGCTGGACCCTCGTTAACACCACCTGTGCGGGGATATTCATATATAAATACCCCCATCTCTAGTTTGTAATAATAAGGTCTGGAGAAACATATTGTTGTACCTTTGGTAGCATACTGTGGCCATATTTTGGAGATAAAGCCTTTCACATCAGCAACACTGTGGTCTTTATAGTTGCACAGTTCTCATAGCAGAAGATTCCAGAACAGGAGTGGGGATACCCAGTTGTGGAGGGAGGTCTGAAAATGTAGACAATGTGCTTCATTTTTCCACTGATATAGACAGGGAGTCTGTATCACCTGTGTAGGTCACCACTTCCTAAAACAGAGTGGGGAAATCTTGTAAAAGGAGCAGGATGGATCACTCTTATTGAAAACACATATGGTCGCTGAAAAATAGGTTGAACCAACTCACACCAAATGTGAACCAAATAGCAAGCTATAGGCCTCTCTGACTGCCCTCACGGATAAAACAGTTGATTTTAATAAGCCAGACATTAAACTTTTGGATAAGCAATAAAGAAAAACACACCTTATGGAAGCTGAAATTCCACCAACAAGCAACTTCTAAAATATAGAAAGAACAAAAATTACAAAGTGCCAAACGTCATGGCAAGAAATTAGCAGAACATGAAAGGGAAATCTGCTCATCCTTCTCTGTTGTCTAATTTCAAGAACTGGAGTTGTTCCCAAATCTTTGGTTACTCATTTAAGACAACTGCCAGTGGCTGCTGTTTTGCTTCCCAGAATATAAAACACTGTGATTTTGCAAACATGTCACCTCACCCACAATTTTTAAGGACTTTATTTCCTAATTTTTCAGTTCACTCACAAGTACCAGCAATGCTGAGTTTGTTGTTGTTGATGATGAAGATGATGATTTATAGTGGTCCTCCTAAGGCATAAAGCACGCAGAAGTGATTTACCAGTACTTCCTTCCTTCTGGTGGTGCTCTGGGACTGTGCAGCTTGTCCAGATCACACATGTGGCAGAGCACATGACCCCATCAGCCATGATCTTGGATGGCTTCTCTTTCAGAAGGCACAGTGGGTGGCAGCCTCCAAACCCTTGACTCCACAGCCAAATTTTACATGCCACTGAGGTACACCAGCTCTCAAAAAGGTTTTTAGGGATACAAAAATAACTTATCATTCAAGAACTGTTTTCCACTAGACACTTAAAAGCTATTGAGAGATCTGGTACTGTACTGAATTCCAGTACAAAATGCACAGCAGAAGTGCCAGCCGGTTCAGGCAGAATTAGCTAGAAGTTTCCCTTTGTACCCGCCCCTCACCAAACACTAGCACTCAAGAATAACACTCAGGAGGCCTTTTTGTATAAAAGAAAGAAATCTATATTGTACTCACGAAGATAAGCATTTAGAAGGTTTCAGGTAGATCCAGGAATAAAAATAGCGAATACAATGTTCTTCTGGTCTGGCCCCACGTGGCTGGAGAGGTCTCCAGGCTCAGTGGGCCGGCATGGAACCTTTACATCTTTCCAGGTGAAGAGCGTGTGCAGGAATGCTGACCAACAATGGTGGTTGAATCACCTCATGGCCAGGAGGGCCGGAAACAGGGGTGGAGCCTCCCTACCCGGGAACAACAAACTCTCTAATTGGTCAGCATGTAAACAAACAAACAAGTTAGTTTGTGTTGCAGGCCCTTCCCCTTTGAAATTTACATCTAGATTGCTTGACCATCCAACAAAAGCATCCTTGGAAAAAGATTTTTATAGCACCTTCTGGGAAACGGAGCTGAAACCCACATGATGCAGCATTTTCCTAATATTAAAAACCATTTACAGTATGCCAAGTAATATATCGTGCCCATGAAATAGCTCATTTGTATGAAGACTGTATGAGGATCGTAAGGAAGGCGGGGGGGCGGGGAAGAGAAATGCAATTAATAACCTGCACTTCTTGATCTCTTTCAGACTTCCATTTTGGGGGCTTCTCACTTAGATTTTTCACTTAAGCAATGGTAAATACAACTGCAAAACCCTGTTGATTGACGGACCCCGTGAGACTTGTTCATTACCTGTCATTAAATGTTTTAAAGTTTGCATAATTGATCCAGCCAATAAGTCATCATTGATTTATAGCAGTCTGTCCTGAAGGATTGCTTGTTAAAAATTCATAACACCGGTATGTGTCTTTACAATCCATTAGCTGTTTACGTTACCTTACAGTCCTTAGATTGATTGACCTTGGACCAAGAGTCTTGTGGACTTTACTTTTTTTATTCTTTCTCTCTCGCTCAGCCACCGCCACCCCCGACCACTTTTAACAAGTCCTTGGTATAGAGAAAAGCAATACTTCAGCTTTTCTCCCATGACAGCTATACTTTGATTCCACCCCCCCATCAAAACTGAAACTTTACTCAAAATGATGAATAAATAAAGCATATTCCATAAACAGCTTTTCACTATTATTTAAGCTTGTGAGCTGTGCTCTGTTAGTCTCCTTTCTCCACCATAAGATTCGAGTGTGTAAATGTTCTAAAAGGCTTTGAATGTTTTATGATGATTTCAGGGAATGATGGAGTAATCGCTGAAGAGAGAAGCTATTAGTTTTAATATTTATATTGAGTGCTCTGAAACATTAATGTGACAGGATGTAAGATCAGAGCAGCGGGACATATTTACTTCACAACTGCTGCCACGTGGCAAAAATATTTATTTTCTGGAGCTCTATGGGGCTAGTTTTAAAAAAAGAAAGAAAATGCAGTAATGTAAATGTTGGGTTGATATAGCTATTGTTGTTCATCATTAATTACTGTAAGGTAAGAATATCTGATTATTGTATTCTTGTCCATGAGTTAACCTTTGTGGGTTTCCTGCTCAGAGGACAATCATTTGCAACCTCACTTGTGTGGCCCAAACATGTTTGCAGTGATAGGCCTGTATGTACATGCCATCTTTATCACCTTAACGAAGCTGACTCCAGAGAGAAGGCAAATTCTCTATTAATTAATAAGCAAAATGATCAAATGACAGGACAAGCCACAGTATCATTTACAGGGTCAACATCAGGTCATCTTTGGGAAAGAAGCTCTAAGTTGGTGTTCCCCAGATTTTTAGAATACTGTTATGTAATACAATATTAAGAAAGAACTGCCTCATCTCAGGACCCTTTTTGATATAACAAGATAGACCTGTTTCGTTGCTTGTTACCCTGGGGCCCCCAATCAATTTGTTGCTATTGCCATTAACACGTAAAACATATTTTGTTATGAGTTATCAATACATTACATTATGATTGTCCTTTTTAAAAAAAATTACAGATATCCCCATTCCCACCCCTGACCTGATGGATGTTACGGGTATCAATACAGCTCTGGGCAGACTTTCCACTGGACCTTGGAAAGCAAAGGAAACAATAGCTTCCGAGAGGAAGCTTTCCATTTAAAGTGATGCAGCTAATATTCATTGTGTTAATATTCACTGCCAAATATACACTCAAAACATTTTTTTCACTTCCTTATCTCTTCCATGGACAGGTTCAGAATGTCGACAGAAATCAAGCATCTCGGTTTCAGAGGCTGTGAAAGTCTGCAGGGTTAGAGCTTTGACGTTTCATGCTCTTGCCCCATCATCCTCCTGAAGGGGCAAGGATTCGGGGAGAGGCAAATGGGAAAACTTTGTGTGTTGGACAGGAGATCCCAATCAGTCAGAATTGCTCTACAGACCATGGGTTGCCCTTCCCTACATTAGCATCTTCTCTTTTACCTCACTGCTGTATCATTATTCCCTAGAGCTTTCCCCATAAGCACATTATGTGGGCAGACACAGGGTGAATACTGCTGCATACGCTGGTGTGAGAGATGAGCAAATGTTCAGTGTTCATGGGGCCTGGGAACAGCAGTTCCTATGTACTGTTGGCAGAAAGTTCCAGAAATGAATGTGGCTCCCAGCCTTTCACACAAAAATCCATTCCTACAGGTCCAGTCATATCATTAGCTAGGTGAGGCAGCTATGTCAGACAGCACATTTGGAATGTCATGAAAGGGCAGCAAAATGATATTTAATTCCTTGTTAATGTAATTTTACTGCCATGAAGGAGAAGTGCTGACAGGATTTTTTTTCCTCCCTTGGGCACCAAAATGACTTGGCCCAGGTTGAATACTAAGCAGTTTGACATAGCTGAGACAGTGTACTATTTCCTGTTCCACCTCAGGCACTAAATTGTCTTGGGTCATCTCCACACTTCTGGGAACCTTAAGCTTCCTTCCTTTCAACAATATAATTTAGTGCAAGAGTAACATATGGTAAGGATGCGCTGCTCTTTCTGCAATTTTGAAAGAGTGCAGAATTCAGAGATGTGCCCACTAGGGTTAAGATGCACCAGGGATTAGGTTTGGCACAAGCACTTTCAACTGGCATAAATTCCCACCCTCTCCTACAGTCTCTACAATCAGAGATCTGCTGAAAAGATTAATGTGCTAGCCTAACTACTCTGCTAGCTGGTGGAAGAGTTCAGTCCTTAGGTCTCTGGCTGTAGAGCCAGAGTATGTGAGCTTGACCCTGCCAACCCACCCACCCACCCTCATGCCTCCTGGAAGAACAGCCAGCCCGTGTAGTTGTGGGCAAGCTGCACAGTCCCAGGACATCCCCAGAACACTTCTAAATATTCACTACTTGAAAAGCCCTGGAAAAGGTTCACCAAAAGTCAGAGTTGAATTGACGGTACATGTTTATTATTTACAGTACAGTGGTGCCCCGCATAGCGAGGTTAATCCGTTCCGGATTAACCGTCGCTATGGGGAAACATCCCTATACGGAACGGAAAACGCCATAGAAACGCATTAAACTTAGTTTAATGTGTTCCTATGGCTCTTAAACTCACCGTTCTGCAAAGTTTCTCCATAGCGCCGCCACTTTCGCGCCCTCAGTAAGCGAGGGCAGGACACGAAAATGGTGCGGGCGGCCATTTTCTGCACCTGGTGGCCATTTTGGAACTGCCGATCAGCTGTTCCCAAAATGGCCGCTGGGTGCAGAAATGATCGCAATGCGATGTTTAGCCTATCTAAACATCACAATGCGATCGCATTAGTGACCGCAAAAAACAGGTCGCTATGCGGATTCGTCGTTAAACGGTGCGCTCGTTAAGCGAGGCACCACTGTATTTAATTGCTCTGCTGGCTAAGATATATCAGCAAAAGAGTCTAGGGCTGAGGCAAAGGAGGGTCAAGTTCCATCAGACCCAAATATCCTTCAGTTCAAGGAGACAGCCACAAAGCTAACATACTGTAACATTAAGCAAGAGGGGGAAGGGGCAGAGCTACAAACAGCGAGGCACCAAGAAATCTGGACTCTCCAGAATTCTGCTGCATGCCGTGAATCCAGGCTCTCCCTAAGAAATTGGGGGGCAGGGAGGGCCGGGAGGAGCCCACCCTGAGTCGTAGGAGAGCGGAGATTTCCTGGGGGGGTGGAAGGCAACCACCCTTCAGGTCATCCTTTCTCCAGACAGAGGATTCTGCCAATGCCATTTTCTAATGTTGTCTTAGCTGTGAAGCTCCGCGGGCAGGAGGGAAGCAAGATGATTTACGAATGACTGCATGAACAGGGACTAATTGATTTCAACGTCACGTTTGTAAGTACAAAATAAACTTAAGTGGCTGATGTCAAAGAAGGTAGTGTAATCTTGGAAGCGGCAAACAAGCTTTAAACCCAGACATAGCGGTGATTTATTACTGCGTCACGCCTGAACAGAAACACAAACTAGAAACTGATAAAGACAGAGACACAGTTCCTTTTATCCTCTGTCCTTGGATGGTTGGAATAACTCACAGCTTTTTTTATAAACTTTTATAATGGGGGGGGAAGAGGTTTAAGGAGGCAAGATGCTGCAAGATGTGGATTTTAACCTAATGGCAGTTTTATTATGACTGAATCTACAATTGAAGCTATCTGGTGAAAGTTGAAGTCTGGCTTAGCATAATAAATCATCAGCTCTGCTGAGGATCTGACTTTTATCACTTAAGTGCTTTATGGTTCTCTGCTGGAAGAAGTAAACAAGCTGTTTTGGTGGCTATTCTCTTCACAATAGGAAATGTTTCTTCAAGTGAGGTGTATATTTTGAAATTAGAAAGCATCCTTGCCTATCCACCTTTCAATGAAGATGGATTCAACAGAAGATTTAATAAATGCTTTTCAGAACATGCAAATGAACATTCTGAACTGTCTTACAATCCAGTTCTTTGAACTTCAGACATTGCTTTCGGACATGAACGAAACAGCAGAGCATTGGGAGTTTTCGTCAGACCAGCGCACTGGAAGGGAAGTAGACCAGCATGTTGAAATGGAAGCAGCACAAGAGAGAGTGACTTTATTTGTTCTTAGAAAGGAGGGTGAAACCCCCAAAAAGGAGATCAGGAAAAATGGTTTGTATTGTGAGAGAGAGGACCAGGTGGGTGAAAAAGAGATGCGTTCTAATCCGATGGGTGAATATGTAAAACAGGGAAGTGGATAGGCGAGGCTGAAAGGGAAACGAAATACTGATTACAATCCAGACATTGCTTGGCTTCAAAGGCAAAACATGATGGATGGGAAAAATCCACCAAATCAGAGAGAAAATAGCCTAATAGGGTTCCATAGATGGCATTTTAAAACCAGTAAAATGGAGGCAATTTAATTTTAAGTTTATAATGCTATAAATAAAAGGGGAAATATTAATTGATGAATATAACAACAAAATTACAGATTGAGAGGCACACAGATATACATAAATTGATGTGATTTATATACTGTAAGCAATTTTGACTATGTTTGTAGTCAAATGGCAACTAAGAATTCCCAACTATGCAATCTGAAAGGTTTATGAATATAACACTAGGAATTGTTGATTTTAAGGCATATATTTAGAGAAAAAAATATGTATGAATTGTAACATGATCAACTATATAAGGTGAGATATGTATAATACCCCCATTTTCTGAAAGATTGATGGTATGTGAAATTCTGTTATGAAATACATGTATGCATAGATGTAAACTAGAGTTTAACATAGTATTGGAGATACTACAATGCATTTACATAGAGATATTAAGCACATATGAATTATAATATGATTAAGTAGCCAATGTTAGATAAATATATTTTGTGGGTATGTTTATGAATATAACATTAGAAATTGTTGATTCTAGGGTATATATTTAGAGAAACAAAATATGTAACATGATCAAACAGACCGCCTTCTTCCATATGTGCCTGCCCGTCCTCTAAGATCAAGCCAGGAGGCCCTTCTGTAGGTGCCATCCCTGAAAGAGGTGAAGGGGATGGCATGTCAGAATAGGGCCTTCTCGGTTGTTGCCCCCCAACTTTGGAACACCCTCCCTAGAGAGATCCGCCTGGCTCCGACACTCTTGGCCTTTCGGCGCCAGGCAAAGACCTTTCTGTTCACCCAGCATTTTAATTAATTAATTTTAATGTTTTAAGAAATATTTTAATATATGCTATTTTATACTGTCTCTTAAAATGTTTTTAATGTTTTTAAGTTTTAATGTTGTACGCCGCCCAGAAGCCACTGGCAATGGTGTGGCTAAAAATATTGTAAATAAATAAAATAATAAAATCCCCATTTTCTGAAATATTGATGGCATGTGAAATTCTGATATGAAATACATGTATGCATAGATGTAAACTAGAGTTAACATAATATTGGAGATTATTTAACCATAATGCATTTACATAGAGATATTAAGCACATATGAATTATAATTGGTAAAAGAGAGCAGGCCGGGTAGGTGGGGCTCGTCAGCCCTGGAAGGCAGCCCATCTAGGAGA
This sequence comes from Pogona vitticeps, assembly GCF_051106095.1. Classification (NCBI taxonomy): domain Eukaryota; kingdom Metazoa; phylum Chordata; class Lepidosauria; order Squamata; family Agamidae; genus Pogona; species Pogona vitticeps. Next base: position 90,518,161 of record NC_135786.1, on the reverse strand, counting down.
AGGAAAACTCCAAATTTAAACCTCCACTGCCTTGTGGCTATATCCACTTATGGAAAGGGCTACAGGAGATAACCTCGAGGCAAAATCCGGAGCCGGAGTCCCGGAGGCATTTTCTTTCATTCTGCCAACTCCTGCGACGTTGCTGGAACCAGTTGTATTGGCTCTTGCCTTTCCACTGGACCATTTCAGCGACGTGGAGAGGGGGGATTTGCTGCTTGGGTAACAGCCTATCCTCCATATTATTTTACCCAGGCTTCGTGCTCTGGAGAGGACACTCCAGCTTCGCATACAGCGTCGAAACAACACGGGAAGTAGCAGTTACCGGTTATAAGTCTCTGCTCAATTGGCGTAGAGCAGGACGCCAGGGGCTACTTCTGACGGTGGGAGAGGTCATTGCACCTCACTAGGTAGATACCGCCCGCCTTAAGCTGGGCAGCCCCCAGCCAGTAAGGTGCTACCTCGCCACGGTCTGTTAACCTCACGGGGTGCGTGGGGTTTAGGGTGAAACCCGACAAGCAGATCGACAACCGTGCACCATGCAACAATCATAAGAAAACTTCTGCCCTAAAGCTGGGCACCTGGAATGTACAGACAATGACCCCTGGCTTTCCTGACTACGGCTTTCCTAACGACCTGCAAGAAATAGACGATGTGCGCAAGACAGCTGTCATTGACATGGAACTGAGTAGACTGCAGATGGACATTGTTGCCCTGCAAGAGACAAGACTGCCAGACTCGGGATCTGTCAAAGAAAAAAACTTCTCATTCTTCTGGCAGGGAAAACCATCGAATGAGACCAGGGAGTATGGTGTTGGCTTTGCAGTCAGAAACACCCTTCTGAGATGCATTGTTCCACCCACTGTGGGGAGTGAAAGAATCCTGTCTCTGCAGCTCCACTCATCAGCAGGACCAGTAACCCTCATTAGTGCATATGCACCAACACTGTCATCCACTACAGAAGTGAAAGACAAATTCTACGACGATCTGGCAGCTACTATCAAAAAAGTCCCTGAAAGAGAGTCACTGTTCATTCTTGGAGACTTTAATGCTAGAGTTGGTGCTGATCACAATTCTTGGCCCACTTGTCTAGGTCGTTTTGGCATTGGAAAGATGAACGAAAATGGCCAACGCTTACTGGAGTTTTGCTGTTATTATGGTCTCTGTGTCAGCAACACATTCTTTAATACGAAGCTGCAACACAGAGTTTCCTGGAGACATCCAAGATCCAAGCATTGGCATCAGCTCGATTTGATCCTCACTAGACGTTCTAGCCTTCCTAGTGTTACGATCACACGCAGCTACCAGAGTGCTGATTGCGATACTGATCACTCCCTGGTGTGTAGTAGAGTAAAACTGCAAACAAAGAAATTGTATCACACGAAAAAGGAAGGAAGACCACGTATTGACATCAACAAGACTCGCGATCAAAGAAAAGTGAAGGAATTTGCCCAAGCACTCGAGGAAACCCTTCCAGGTCCAGCTAACGTAAATGCACCTGAACGATGGGAACACTTCAAGAACACTGTCTACAACACCGCCTTGTCCACCTTTGGCAAGAAGACCAGAAAGATGGCTGACTGGTTCGAAGCCCATTCGGAGGAGTTAATGCCAGCCATTGAGGATAAGAGAAGAGCTCTAACAGCATACAAAACCTGTCCTAGCGAGTACAACCTGCAAGCTCTTCGAGCCGCTCGCAGCCAAGTCCAACAGGCTGCCAGGAGATGCTCCAATGACTATTGGCTTCAGCTCTGCTCTCAGATACAGGTCCATTACAGAAGAAATCTGCTCCCTTGAAGTCTGCTACAGGTGTGATCATCCAGGACCGAGCACAGCAGATGGAACGCTGGGTGCAGCACTACTCCGAGCTATATTCCAGAAAGAATGTAGTAACCGAAGAAGCATTAAATAACATTGAGTGCCTGCCTGTCTTGGAAGAGCTGGACAGCGAACCAACCCTAGCAGAAATAAATGCAGCCTTGGATTCCCTCACCTCCGGCAAGGCACCTGGAAGGGACAACATCCCTGTTGAAGTGCTGAAATGCGGTAAGGAGATCATCATCACCGAACTGTATGAAATCTTTTGTCTCTGCTGGAGGGAAGGTGGAGTACCACAGGACATGAAGGATGCAAACATTGTCACATTGTACAAGAACAAAGGTGACAAGGGTGACTGCAATAACTACCGTGGTATCTCTCTTCTTAGCGTTGTAGGGAAGCTGCTTGCCCGTGTTGTGCTGAAGAGGCTCCAGGTGCTTGCAGACAGAGTCTATCCAGAATCACAGTGTGGATTTCGAGCTAATAGATCCACCACTGACATGGTATTCTCCCTCCGACAGTTGCAGGAGAAATGCAGGGAACAACAACAGCCACTCTTAGTGGCCTTCATAGACCTTACAAAAGCATTTGACTTGGTTAGCAGGGATGGCCTTTTCAAAATACTCCCCAAGATTGGATGTCCACCTCGTCTCCTTAACATCATCAGGTCCTTCCACGATGGAATGAAAGGCACTGTAGTTTTTGATGGCTCAACATCAGATCCCTTTGACATCCGAAGCGGAGTGAAACAGGGCTGTGTCCTCGCACCAACACTTTTGGGGATCTTTTTTGCTGTCATGCTGAAGCATGCCTTTGGAACTGCAACAGAAGGTGTCTATCTCCGGACTAGATCAGATGGAAAGCTCTTTAATCTCTCTAGATTGAGAGCGAAGACCAAAGTCCAACTGAAATGCATGCGGGACTTCCTCTTTGCAGACGATGCAGCCATTGTTGCCCACTCTGCTGAAGACCTCCAACAACTCATGAATCGTTTCAGCAAGGCCTGCCAAGACTTTGGACTAACAATCAGCCTGAAGAAAACACAAGTTATGGGCCAGGGTATGGACTCATCTCCCTCTATTACCATCTCCACACAAGAATTGGAGGTTGTTCATGACTTTGTGTACCTTGGCTCAACCATCTCTGACACCCTCTCTCTAGATGTCGAGCTGGATAAACGCATTGGGAAAGCAGCTACCATGTTCTCTAGACTCACAAAGACAGTATGGCTCAATAAGAAACTGACAACACATACCAAGATCCAGGTCTATAGAGCCTGTGTCCTGAGCACACTCCTGTACTGCAGCGAGTCCTGGACACTTTGTGCCCGGCAGGAGAGGAAGCTGAACACCTTCCATATGCGTTGCCTCCGACGGATTTTTGGTATCACCTGGCAGGACAGAGTTCCAAATAGAGTAGTCCTAGAACGAGCTGGAATTTTCAGCATGCATACATTACTGAAACAGCGACGTCTACACTGGCTTGGACACGTTGTGAGAATGGCTGATGGTCGGATTCCAAAGGATCTCCTATATGGAGAATTAGTGCAGGGAAATCGCCCCAGAGGGAGACCACAGCTGCGATACAAGGATATCTGCAAGCGGGATCTGAAGGCCTTAGGAATAGACCTCAACAGATGGGAAACTCTGACATCTGATCGTTCATCCTGGAGGCAGGCGGTACATCACAGCCTCTCCCAATTTGAAGAGACCCTTGTCCAGCAGGCCGAGGCAAAGAGGAAGTCACAAAGGAAGCAAAACCAGGGAGCTGGACAGGGGACAGATTGGATTTGTCTTCAGTGTGGAAGGGATTGTCACTCTCGAATTGGTCTCCTCAGCCACACTAGACGCTGTTCCAAGTCCTCCATACAGAGCACGCTACCATAGTCTTTCGAGACTGAAGGATGCCTACTTATGAATTATAATATGATTAAGTAGCCAATGGTAGATAAATATATCTTGTGGTTTTGTTTTGTTTCTTTTCCTTGTTGAAATACGGATCTCTCATGATGGTAAAGCATTGGTATTTGGGATATAATTAGTTAGCCAAGGATGTAAGAGAAATAATCTAAAAAAGAAGAAGAAGAATCAATTATTAGAATTATTATAACCTCAGGACAGATTATATTTGAAATAACTCTTTAAGAGCAATAAGGTTGATGCAGTCAGATTTATATAATGGATAATACTGTATGGAAATGCCTCCATCCTGCCTATATATGGGGTTTGTTTTTGTTTTTGTTTTTCATTTTCATTTTATTGTTTTTGCCTTTTTGTGTGTTTTCTGTTTAGTTTTGTAGGTCTATATGTGTAAAATATATATATATTAAAAAAACATTAAGCAAGAGGGTACTTCCAAGTAATCTCTAGCACCCCTCTGCTGAGGGGGTTCAGCATAGGTTCAGATGGCCCAATGGCAACTCAGTGAGCCCTTGGCTATCTTGCCAACATTTGAATTAGTCCAAAGAAGTGTAGCCAATCAAAGACAATGTTGTAGTCCAGATTAATAAGAGGGCATTGGATTGGGGAATTTGTCCATTGTGATCCATGCTATCATTGTCTGAAAGATCTAAAGGAATAACAAGTACCAAGAAATGAGGGGAGGGTGGCTGATGCAGGAGTAGAAGTCAAAGGTCACATGGTAAATGAACAACCAGCCAGTCCCTTGATTCAACATTTAAGTAATATTTTTATTTCAGAAGGGAAAGTAGGTACATCTTGTAACTGTCTCCACACCAACTTGTCTTCTGCACGTAATAATTCCTTGAATATTGGAGTTGGACTTTGGGTGCCCTTAACTCCTTCTATTCTTAGAGAATGATATAAAGGTGGTCCTAACCCAAATGCTTGGCATTGTCTTTGGTGACATATCTGGAAAATAAGCTCTCCTAATTAAATCTGACATTTCTAATAGACCTGATGACTCATGGGCATATTGTGTGAAAAACATTGTGTTCCATGCTGGTGGTATGAAGCTTAATCAAAGCAAAATGGAGGAAGAGCAGCTGTTTTGTATTAGATTAATCATCACCAAAATGATGTGTTCAAATGGAAAAGTTCATGATCTAGAGATAGGATTTGGAAGAAGCTTTGTATACAGTGATTCTGATTCATAAAGCAAGATACTGTACAGGCATTTGTACACTTAGAACATCCCAGTATAATCAGCTTTGGTATCCATAATTTTGTAATGTGGGGACAGAATTCAATAATTCCATCTCTTAATCACATTTAGAAAATGCTCAGCATTACAGAGTTTTTTTTAATTCATAAGAGAATATTATAGCTGGCAATTGTTTCCTCCTTTATAAACAGTGGAGAATTACAGTATTTTCATATGATTTGACTCATGCTTTTTTATTTGCTGAGGACCGGCTGGATAGCTCACTGGTTTAGGTATCCAACTGAAGAGCCAGAGGTTGGGAGTTCAATTCCCCACTGGGCCTCCTGTGAGTCAAGCCAGCCTGGGTGGCCTTAGGCAAGCTGCACAATCCTAGGATGTTCCCAGAAGAATGGAATGGTAAATACAAATGGTAATGTATATACTCTACATAGAAAACTCTGGAAACTTTCACTATAAGTCAAAATTGACTTGTTGGCACATAATGATGATGATGATGATGATGATGATTAGTTATTAGTTATAAATGATACTGTTGGTATGAATGTATCTATATATGGAAATTTACAGAAATAATTCAATTAATATTTAATATATCAAATGTTTAATAATAGCAAAACATGATAGATATTAATGTGGGATTCAGTTGGAAGCATGATAAACATTAAGCTGGATTTTGATTGGACATTGCATGAACAGAACAGCTCTTCTGTTTAGGTAGACACTGGGAAGTACGAGGAGCTCCTTGCTAGAGAAAAGAATTGGGAGGATTATAGCCATTGATTTCCCCTTCAGTCCAATGAGGATCAAATGACACAACACACTTAACAGAGAAGCAATACTTCACCAGGTTATGGAAAAAGACATGTGTTTGTTATAACATTGTGCTTTCCCTCACCGTGGTATCTTGCATTCCAGCATGGTTGTTTTGTGATTGGTCACTGGGAGGTAAACATGGACATAATTTGCAAGTTTGATTGCCATAGCACATATCTCAGAGGAAGTAACAATGTGGAAAAGAAATTACATAGAATATACTTCCAAACATCTACGGTATTTTTAATTTGAGCCATTCTCATGCCACCCCAGGAAGGCCTTCTCAGGAGCCTGCAGGAATGGCAGAAGAGGACTGCATCTTCCTGTTATGTAAACAGAACTCTTTTATGCCCTACGCAGGATCCAACTTTTGTTCTTTCCCCCTTGCCCCTGAATTTTCGCCAAAGCATATATGAAAACATCAGTGATTCAACATATTTCTTGGGAGAACCAACACAGTAACAAATAATACAGACAATGCCAAATCAAATTATTCACAATGTGTACTATTGAAGTAATACCCATCCTTTCTGCCTTCAAAAGGTAGCCAACTAAAATAAGAAGCATCAAATAAAAAAATAAGACGATAGGTAAAACATTACATACAAATAAATAAATAAATAAAAATTGAAATAAAATTGGTTATGCAATACACAGTCATATGGATAAATAGGAGCAATTCTTATATATTAGTCTGGCTATCTTTTATTACTGGCTTGTAGTTTTTTGTTTTTATTGATGGCGTTGTTGTTTTGATGTGCTGACGCATAGACAACTGTTATTTTTTACAGAAGTCCTTCCAGGAGCCCAGGTGTTGCCTCTGTGCATGTGCCTGACTCCTAGCTCCTTTTTGGATGGACATCTTTACATGGTGAAGGGGTTTGTATGTGCCAGATTGCACGGATCAGCTAGGAGTCAGGCACATGCACAGAGGCAACACCTGGGCTCCTAGAAGGAAAGTCGGTTGCTGCCTTCTGCACATGCGCCTGCCTCCCAGCTGATCAGGACAATCAGAGACAACCAGGTGCATGTGCCTGACCTCCTGGAATGGAAGCCATGCCGCTGCCATGATAATGGTGGCAGTGCAGCTGCAGTGGTGGCGGCATGATAGTGGTGGCAGCATAATAGGAGCTGGTACCCCCCCCGGCATAAACCAAAAACCAAACCGCAAACCAGTTCGGTTATCCAGATGGTTCATGGTGGTTCATGGTTTGTGGCAAACCATGAACTATCATGAACCACCATTTTTCAGGTTTATTGTCAGCTCTAATAATCCAGTATGAGGATGAACAAGACCATGATTATCCACATTATTGTGTTCCCAATCCTTATGAAAGCTGGACAGTAAAGAAAGCTGACTGGGAAAAAAATTGATTCATTTGAAACATGGTTTGAAATGTGGTGCTGGAAGAGAATTTTGTGGATACCCTGGACCTTCAGCTAGACAAACAAGTCAAATCAATCCCGAACTATTTCTGAAGGCAAAACTGTCGAAGCTGAAGCTACCCTTCTTTGGTCACATCATGAGAATGGAGTATTCTCTGGAAAAGACAGTAATGCTGAGAAAGCTGGAAGGCAGCAGGAAAAGAGGAAGACCAAACACAAGATAGTGAAGCCACAGACTTGAGTTTACAAAAGCTAAGTAAAGCTTTTGAGGACATAACATTCTGAAGATCTCTCATTCACAGGGTCACTAAGTTGGAGGTTGACTTGACAGAATGTCACAGCAACAACCCCTATTTATTTTGGCATTGCATTGAAGCTTGCCTCCTTTTTCTTGTAATGTAACTCACAGCAACAGTCATGAAATCAACACAAACACCTTACAAAAAAGGCCTGACACTAAATAGTCTCTGCCTGGCAGGCCTTGTGAGGTACGACATTCTGCAACATTAGTACCATAACCAAAAAAGGACCTGCTCTTCACTGCAGGCTTGCTACATCTCATTGTTTGGAGAGCAAAGGCTTACTTGGTGAGCTGCCTTAGCATAAGGAAGCTCATTTGCTCCAGCTTTTCCAGTGCCTGCATAGACAGTATTATGCATGCAAAAGGAGGCTCATTCAGGTTAGCATCTTTCTACCAGCTTGATGATAACAGCCAGATTCCTATTGGATCTTACAACCAGAAAAGAGCAAGCATGTAAGCAGTGCTAGGTACCTGTCCAGCTGTCCAATTACAGCTATGTTCTAGTGGTGCAATTGCTGGGCAACTGGTCCTGTTCATGATAGACAACTTAAAAACCACACACACACACACAAACAAACAAACAAACACACACACACACACACACACACACACACACACACACACACACACACACTTACTTGTGCAAATGTCCTTTACATGTGGTAAAATGAATCAAGATTCTGGCCAAAATCCTTTTTAAAAAAGCATTTTTGATTACAGGAACATCACAGAACTTGGGAAGGTTACTCTCCCCCCCCCCTCTGGTTGCCACACTGACTGGGCTATTTTGGGAGTTATAGTCCAAAAAGATATAGAAGGAGTCTCCCAAAAGAATGGAACAACATTGTGGGTACATTCGAGCGTCCCTTGGGCAATGGCATGCAACCGGCTAATCTTCCACTTCCAGAAGCCTTGCACTGGAACAGCACTAAACTCACATGCTTCATGGACACCTCCCTCTTGGACAATGGCTGAAGTCGAGGAAAAAATTTTTTCACACATCTCAAGCTCTTGCTGCTTCTTGACAAAATAGCTTCTTGGTCTTGACATTTAATTGGTTTGTGATGGTGGCTATCGTTCATGTGCGTCCATGATTTTGAAATGTGCAACACTCTGATACCAATAAAGAAAGAAAGTCTAAAAAGTAATTTTTTTCCATGCTCTGGAATAACAGGGGAAAGGCCATTGACATTTCTGCAGTGTATCAAATACATTTCCCATTTGTGGGGAGCAAGAAGCATTAAAGTTGTGAGAACAGACTTCATTGTCCCAAAGTAGTTCATGTACCAACGCTGTTAATGTCACCATTAACACAGCAATTCTCCCGTGTACACCAAACAGATGAAAACAGTGTGTTTTCCTTTCTCTTTTGCAATCACAATGCAACAAACTGTGCCTTTGCCCAGCAAGGCCATCACGGCCACCAGTGAACTGAAAGATGCCAATTTTAATGATAAACTTTTTACATATATTTTTCCAGCAGCATTTCACACTTAGCACACCGTGAAAACTGTTCCTCACCATGTGAAGTCTAAGGTTGTTGTGCTGAGGGAAACAAGTACCACTGGAGTTGAAATGGACCAAATTCATCCCTGCTGTAACTCATGGATGTCTCTGGCCCTTGCTCAAAGTCACACCTTTGGCCTATTGTGTTTTGCTGTGGCAGGGTGAAAATTCAGCTCCAAATTCAGCTCACACTGGGGTAAGTTACAAAAGCTCCCATTGTAACTAATTTGTACATTTAAGTGCCCTGTTAGGGAGTGATGATGTGCACAGTTGAAGAGATTATAGTGTATCTTGTTATATATATTTTAAAAAGTCGGGGAGAAGACTGCAGAAATTATTCTCAACCTTAGGAGTCTTGACACTTCCCTTTTTCCTAGCTGAATCTTTTTTCAAAGATCCCTTCCAAAATCCCATGAAATAAACTGGCTCTGGCTAGGGGGAAAACTGTAAGCTGCATTTTTGTTATAAAGCTATTTCTCTTTTGAGATTGAGAAAATATGACAAGTCTAACTCTTCTTATATTATATAGCTTATTCCATTTAACAGCGGTGGAGCCAGGCTGCGAAGGCATATCCTATTAGATTTTCACTTCATGCCTTTGACATTGGCCTTCGTTCTTGCATTTTAAGACAGTGGCCCGTTTACTGCTGCTTCCTCCTCGCTGCGAATGTTACACCACAGAAGGGGAATATTTGATGTCGCAAATTACTTCGCTTCCTCTGTCTTCATTTCCCTTTTAGTATGCAATTATTTGTTTGGTTTCACTGAGCAAATGAAATTTCAAGGGCATTTCAAGGCAAATAAACAAAGTACAGCCCTCAAGAAGAGGAGGGGGAAGGAGGAGATTGGTCTTTGTATTCAGCAACAGTACTGCAGCCATGCATATGTATGAATCAACAAAATCAGGCTAGAAATTGGAAATTGCACTCCACACTAGAGCATTTTTCTTGCTCTAGAGATCCATGCTACAGATTTGAAGGACTAATAAAAAACCGGCAGCATGACTGGAACAGATGTTTTTTATGGAGTTGGCTTGTTAATAGTCTTTCTAGCTTCTCCTAAGGACTTAAAGCCGGTAAGCTCGCTTGTTCTGAATATTTGAAATCCTGTTAACATTGTCCAAAATGTGCACTAACAAGCTGCAGTGGATCTGCCGGCACTCTGCACGTGGCTTGGAATATGGATACGCTCCACTTCTGAAAGCCTGCCCTATTCCGAGAAGAAAGTGAGGTCTCTAAAGCAGAACAGTGGGTTGAAAAGTTGGCTAAAAGGGGATTCTGATAACCCACAGAGCTCTGCTTCTGAAATATCCACATTGTGCTTTGCAAAACACAAGACAGGAATGGTGCAAACCAAGGCCTGCTTATTTAGGAACCAATAGCACTGGATTCAAGGGAACTGAGAGAATATTGATTGATCAATTAGCTTAATGCTTCACTTGTATCCCAAAGAATGGAGATTATGGAAATTGGTGATGAAAATTATGGCGGACGGTATGGGGCCAGTGTGCTCCCTTCTACCTCTGCTGAGTTTACCCTAATACGTAATGCCCAGGTAGGACTATAATCTCCCAAACTAATCTAGTCAGTACTACAGTGTTACATTAAGTGCAGGTATACATGTGTGATGAGTTGTTCTTTCTGTTTTATCATCATTGCTGTTTGATTTATTGTTGTTTCTGTTCAATTTTATTTATTGCTCAGAACAGTGCTTTGCACTAATGGGGCAGGATAAAAATCTATGAAATAAATAAACAAATAAAATATGAGTCCCCCACAGCACCAAGGAGAACCCCAAAAGGCAGACATCTGTGCTCAATGCCCTCCCACCTGGAATAAAGAGGCAAGATGCCGGTGATGGGGTAAACTAGGGCCACACTTTATTTAAAGCATCTTATGTAATTTCTTGCCCACATAAAATCAGGGGCCTATGGTAGTGCGGGAACAGGTCTGGAGCTGGAGGTCTCACGGGACCCCTTCCCTAACCGTACATGGGTGAGTCCCACACCCTGTTGTTGTGCGGTCCTAAAGTCTGCATGAGCCCTGCCGGCAAAATATCAAGCCCCCACCGGGCCTGAAAGCCCCGCTCTTTGGCAGCCCTCAGCCCAGTGGGGGCCCCAGCCCATCCTTACTTCCAGCACTGTAACCTCACGATCCGCAGTGCCTCGAGGTTGGACGTGCTATGACTTCCATTGTATTCCCTAAGTACTCACTAATCCTAGTTCTTTCCGCATTACCCGCCACAGAATTTGCTAGCTTAGCTATGCCCCAATCCCCCCACTAAGCCAAAAATCTCGGCGCAGAGGCCCCTATACAAATCGCTGAAGAAAATTTCTAGACCCACTTCTGATAAATGAACCCCATCACCTCTATGCAGCTCCATCCTCTCCAATCGGATTTCGGGATGTCCAATTACCGATCCTAACCCATTAATAAAATTAAATATTTCCTTGTTGGCCTTCTGACGTGCCCTATTTACACAACTTGGTTCACACTCCGCTCTTCATACATGTCATGGAATCATCGTGGACCAAATCACTCTTGATCCTGGATACTTGTCCTTCCAGCTCTGAAGGTCCCTCAAAATATCGAACACTAAAGACTTGCCACCCCTATTGGCCAAGTCATTTCCACCCAAGTGGATCAACAGTATGTCTGGGGGTACATCGAAACCTGAAGCGACAGCTCCATTCAAATGTCTCCAAAGCATGTCTCACTGTCCTGTCCAATACAGTTGGGCAGAGGCTTCAAGCCCCAAATCACGGCCCCAAGCTGACATGGCAAGTGCATGCCTGCCCAGTAAATAAAGCTATAGCTCACCAGCCAAATCCGGAGTGGTTGCTTCTGCCGGTCATCTCCTGAAACAAACAAACAAACAAACAAACAAAAAACAAACACAAAAAGCCACGCACCAGCCTACAACTGTGGTATGTCATGAACATACAATCTATACCTGTGGGATGACCATCTCCCAACTTTCTTAATCTGCTCTGGGCTATATCCTAGGGAAGCCGCAGTAAATGCTGCCCTAATACGGAATTAATGGGTACCAAAATGCCATCCTTCTAACCCAACTTGTCCCAAGGCTGTGCTTGTGACTTTCCAAAATTGGAATTTTGTTAGCAGGGTACCATTCACGTGGCGGAATAAATAACCCTGTGTATCTCCTTGCCATGCTAAGTACAGTTCCAGTGCACTAACCAGACATATTTCTTTAACAGAACATGAGCCTAATGTAATGTGTGTCCCTCTCCCAAACTGGTCTGTCTTAGATCTACGTATATTCATCTGTATTTTGCCTGCTACTATGGCCACATCCGCTAGCTGTAAGGCCATGCATCATTTTTGCCTGCTGCAGCCTCTTTGCTAACCCGCAACGCTCCAAAGAATATTAACAATGTGACCACCTGAAAAAGGGATGCCTCATATGCATCAGTACAGATGGTACTCCAGAACTGTCTGAATCTGATTAAGATGGCAGGGGTAAATGGGGACCTATCATCTGGTATCTTACCCTTTTTCTTGCTCCAACCCCCAATCATTTTACGGCTTCTAAAATCACCAGATGAATCAACAAGCTCCATAGCTTTGGGCTGGAACACTAATGCTGACATTTTTCCCTGAATAGAACTAGATGCTAAACCTTTCTTGAATAAGCAAATGCAGAACGGCTGTAAGTGCTCAACAGGTATTGGCCATATCAGTTTGAGACCCTCATTAATTCTGAATTCCTTAAATTCCTCACAGGCTGTAGGAACTAGTACTCGGGGCAAGTGGTAAACCCATTGCTCTCACGGCTTCTCTCTTCCAATCTGTTGTACCTCTTGAGGAAGGACTTTGGGCCACCTGCGGGCTCCTGGAACCACTTGATCTGTTGATGGGACAAGGTGTCAGCTATATTGTCAACACCAGGAATATGCCGAACGTATGACCCAGCTGCATCTATCTGAACTTGTAGATCCACTCGTAACTAAGTCTCAGATCTCCAAAAAGAGATCTCATTAAAACTTTCCAAGAATTGCTGCCATACCACCAAGGCCTATGTCATGTCCTTCTTAACACTGGTTCTATGAAAAGGTCTGCACAAACCTGTCATAGCCACACACACCAGAGTAGAAATGCCCTCTTCCTGTCTACTGGGGGAGGAGAATCTGGAGGCCATTCAGGTGTTTGTATTTCTGATTGCTCAGCATTCTCCTCAGCTACAGTTAACCCTTCAGGTTCTGGATCTTCAGCTGCACTCATGACAATTGCAGCGGTAGCCTAGCCTGCGTTTCCCCACCTCCCTTTGCTGCTGACAACTCCAGAGAGGAAACGGGATTACAGGTCTCCCCTGCTCAGCTGCTGAGTTGTCAGCAGTGCAGGAAGGCAGGACAGTGCCAGCCAAGCTACTTCCACAATTGGCACTGTGTGAATGACAGTGACCCTGTGCATGCACTGTGAGTGGCAAGTGGACCTGGTTCTGGGGAGTGGGTCCAGAAGGGATGATCATGTGTGATGGAGATATATGTATTCATCTCCCCTAGCAGTCATGGGATTTTTGGATTTTCTGGACCATAAATCCCATAATTCTCTATTCTGGGGGTTCCACCTGATAGGCCAGTACCCACACTGTCATAAGTGGGAAATGACACCTAAATGTGGTTCACTTGAAGATTTCAAGGCTTAGCAAAGCTTTGCTGCACGCTACGTCCTGTTGAGAAAGGATGCTCCCAGTTAGGCCTTTTCTCCATGTAAATGAAATTTAGGTGGTTGTAAGTTCTGGTCTGTCAGATAGAACTCTCAAAATATAGAATTATGCAATTTGTAGTTAAAATATCTCAAAATCCCATGCTTACCTGTTAGTGGAAAAAAATCTTTAATCCAGTGGAAAATTCAGTTGCCAGATGAAGCTAATGTCAGCAGCTTTCCCTTTACCCCTTTCCTTTTGCTGCCCCGTTTGCGAGTGTCCAGTCCATTTGTGGGAGTTCCCCCAAACTTCGGCAGCAGGTTTTTTTTTTTAGGATATAGCACAAAGACAGATTCAGGAATAATTACCATTTCCCTCCTCTAAACAGAGGCATTTGCAGCATCAAAACCCTTCTGTACATGGAAGGGCGTGATTGGATTCAACCTGCAGGCAAAATGCAAAAAGGCCCTCCCAAAGATTTAAAGATGTGTGATAACTAAATTTGAGTAGGATCCAAATGCAGTATTCATATTCTATACTGGATAGCAGAAAAAAGGAGAAGAAATTTGCAATTCGATAAAGACTGGTACCATAAAGTGCAACATGGATTGGAGTTGATGAAATGACAGTGGAGCATAAACTGGGATTTTATGCTGCCCTTGCTAACTCACTGTGTTGGAAATGGCATAGTATAATTAACAGACACGGTGGGAGCCAATTTCGCAATCAGGTGTTAGAGTGTTACTTCCTTAAAGAGGATTTCATAACATATGATTTGTCTTTAAATAATGTTGTCTTGGCAAGCAGCTGCGATAGGTTTGGTGTACTCTCTGCCCAAAGAAATGGTGTGGGAAACTTGGCATTACCTCTTTCCAGATTTCATAGGTAATTGTGCATTTTCTTGTCTCGTTAATGCTGAACTTTGCACAGCAATCACACCTGGGCTGACAGTACATGATTAAACTGGCTAATAAACAATCCCAAACTCATTTCTTAATTTATCTCAAGAAAAAAAAAAGACAGCATCTATGTGAATCAGAGGACCATCAGTCTGGCTCCCCCACCCCTCCTGCAGTATTGTGTCGAAATGGAATACAGTATGAGTAAGAACAAACTGCTTTATCCGACGGGGACTCCATTAATTTGTGTGCAGGCTTATTAATCTTCCCTAATTCATGTCAGCTGATTACATTTGAACCCTGACCTCTGGCTGCGTAGGGGAGTTTGCACAAAAATCTCCCAGGATCTGTATAAAATCATGATCTGGCATGTTTCCACAAGCTCCTGGCATTGTCTTTGCCACTAACTCCACTAATATCATCAGCAACAGCAGCTGCTGTATTGGTGCACGGAAGCCTGAGTGATGGGTTCACGGCTTTTTAAAGACAGATTTTGAAAGAAGTTTATCACTGGAAAGGCAGAATCCTATTAGAATTACAGCTGCCGCTCTCTTTAAATCAAGGGATAGTCATTCCCAGCCTTCACTTTCTGTTTCTTATGCACATGTGATGCAGGATGCTAAAACGATATATGCAAGTACTTCCAGCTGCACAGCAAAGTTTCACAGTGATATTTCATTTCTTATTTGCAAGTAAGCCACTGTTCTCATTGGGTGGAGGAGGAACAGGTGAAATAGAAGGTGCAGTGAAAATAACTCTTAGCTTTATAAGGGCACTTCCTTTATCTTGCTGCTGTTACGTGCTGTCAAGTTGTTTCCAATTTATGGCCATCCAAACAGGACATTTTGAGGTTTGTAAGATGTGGTTTACTTCTGACAACACCCACTGAGTTTCCAAGACCATGCCAGGATTTGTAGTTAGGTCTCCTGAGCCCTAGTCCAATACTCTACCTGCTACACAACATAGTCTCTTCCTTTATCTTAGGATGGGTTCACCGCATGGCTTGTGGAGCACCTCAGATTCCAAATCACAGGGGAATGACAGTGCACACACACTGGCTTCAACAGCCACCTATGTCTTAAGACATGCAGGATAGTTTCCTCTCATTGAATATAATTATATATCAAGGCCTGATTTACACATGCAGCAAAAATGATGGAATGGGATGTCATTTCCAAAGTACGTACATCAGAAAGTAAGTTTTCGGCTCAGCAGATTAAATGTCTTGCTAACTTTCTACTTATGGGATTTTCCCATATAGGAAAATATTTTAAAATGTGTTCTGTCACCTACAGCTTGAAGTGGTGCCCTTCATTCCACCATATTTTAGGAATGTATGGTAATTATTTTAGCGGAGTGCAGTGAGCTACTGAGACAATCACGTAAGATGATCCTAGTAAGATAAAAAGAAAAACTTATGAAATATGAACTTGAGCACAGAAACTCCTAGAGCTGGTGTCTATGTGTGCAAACATACTGAAGACCGGCATGGAGACACCCTCAAAGCCACCCATCCATTGAAAATGGAGAACAATGAACAAGAACAATTTCCTTGAAGAAGATGACACCATCTAAGGAGGAAATAATCTATTATGAAGGTCAAACTAGACATAAGGCCATGGTCACACCAGCAATATTTTCCCGTTTTCTTGTGTCTTTTACTCACTGAGCAGTTGTGTGTAGCAGTCCATCGACGTATATCCCGGGGTGTGCATTTTAACATTTTTTTTTAATTACTGCAACATTTCCCTAAATTTGACGTGATACAGTTACACTTTGGTATTGGAACATTTCCCTCTGGGTCATTTATGTCTCTGGGGCCCCTTTTTCCCTTTTTTTTTTTTAAAAAAAATTTCATTACATTAATACTTCGGCAACATTTCCTTGATGGGTAAGAGTTTCTCTGCTGTGATTGTGCCTCTTGCAACAAAGAAGCTTTGTTTTCCTTGTAGCTCTACCATGAGGTCTCCAAGAGGAAGACATGAAAGGGCTCAAAAGAAGATCTGCTCCTGCTGGAGGAAGGATCGGCAAATAAGTGAAGTGCAGAGACCGATGACATAACTTTTCCAACACACCAGCTCTCCAATTGCTAAATTTTAAAACAAATAAATTGCGGGCAAACAACATCGCAGGTGGAAGCAACACAAGATGGCTTGCCACAAAAAGCATTTGTACAGCCATGCACACAGGACACCACTGTAATAGTGGCATGATGAATTCCACAACAAAAAAAGTAGAAGCCTCCTGGTGGTGGGATTTGATGCAGACATAGCACAGAGAGGGAACAAAAGAATCGATAATAGCCATGTGTCGTCTGAACCAAAAAGGGGGGGGAAGGGTAACAATTCAAGAGAAGTAATTTAGAAACATTTTACTGGTGTTGTCGCAGCTTAAGTTTTCTGGCTGAAGTCTTTTTGGTGTAAGTGTGCTTGTGGAAGAGTGATGACATCACCAGCAGGGGGAACTTTTGATAATTAAAAACTCCCTCCTTACCCACACCTTGTCTGATCTAGGAATAATCTGGCATATCACATGGAAGCTGTGTGAGCTGTGAAATGGAAGGAGGAAGTCTTTCATTACTGAATATCTTTACCTGCTGTAACATCATATGACAGCAGTGGGTTATGACTTCCTCAATTTGTGCTACAGATCCCACCGGCTCTATGAGAAGCAGATTATTCACAAGTCAGACAAGTTATGGGAAAGAAGGGGAAAGTCTTTAATTGTTGAAAACCTCCCCTTTCTGGTGATGTAATCATCCTTCCACAGGAATAGTTACACTAGCAGGACTTCAGTCATTCCATTGGTTAGTTTAAGTAAAATCCTGCTGCTTTTTTTCTAAGTTATCTTAAGTCTCATTCCAAGTCTCATGTATAAAGCAGGCTACAGATCTATCCTTACATACTTTTCTTGGAGAAATAAATATGGCCTCACAGTCTTGTTGAAAGCCTATCACATTGTTGATGACATTCACCATTAGTACTGAAAATAAGTGCACCACCACCATCTTTGTCTCTTCTGTGTTGGGGATATTCTTTCTAAATTCACTTACAAGACCATTTTACCAGCTGAAGAGAATACTGGATTTTAACAAGTATAGTTCAGTTTTTTAATTGGGGATACAGTTAAGAGAGAAATCCTTTTCTATAATGCGGATTTTCCAATCAGAAACTCAAATGTCATGGCTATAGAAGTGTTCGTATATATTTTACAATGTTTAGGACAATTATACAAAGGTGAAATCTCTCTGAGAAAGAAGAGAGGCTGTATTCTCTAGGAGAATGCAGTTATCATTATCCATCACAACAGTAGGAGGTGTTCTAGACTACTTTTCTTTTTTTCTTTCTTTCTTTTGTGGCTGGTCTTTGACCGTAATAAAGTTCGTTCGTTCGTTCGTTCGTTCATTCGTTCGGTCGGTCGTTCTTTCTTTCTTTCTTTCTTTCTTTCTTTCTTTCTTTCTTTCTTTCTTTCTTTCTTTCTTTCTTTCTTTCTTTCTTTTTCTTTCTTTCTTTCTTTCTTTCTTTCTTTCTTTCTTTTCCGAAACAGAATCCACTGTGTTGACCTTCAGTTCATTTTTCCAACAAAGGAGTCTTCTAAAATGACTGATTATGGGTCAAATTTACAGATAGAAAAGGAAAAGGGGGGGGGACACAAAATTAGGTCCATTTTATCCCTATAGAAGGCACCCTTGGAGCAATTCTTAGAATCAAACATTCTCTTCATGAACTCATTGTATGCTTTTTGGGGTGTGCTAATGTTTCTGCAACTACTTCTGTTATAGAGGACCAGAAAATAAGCACTATTCTGTCCCCTTGTCTCTCTCCTCCTCTCCCTTGAGAATCATCAATTTAGGCAGCTGGCAAGCGGCTAGGTTGCATCCCCACCGAATGAGCCCATCAGGCAACCGAACTTATGCCAGTCCTACTTTCTCCATCACTGCATGAATAGATGAATTCTCTGCATAATAATTCTGAGCTGTAGCATAGCCACTTTGATAAGATTAGTCCCATTTTAATATGAACAAAGCAAGCAGTTGCTCAGTAAGGCATGATATGGAAACGTAGCCGTTGGGGATAAACCAGGGCACCGTAGAAATACAATGAACAAATGATCTAGTTCCATGCCAAACGGGTTGCATTTGTCTTGTGGCTGCAGCCCATACCACCTATTCTTTAATTACCTATCCTGCGCACACAATAATGCATTTATAGCTTTGTATTTACATTCAAGGGGGAAAGGTCAAATCAATCTATCCATCTTCAAATAAGATCAAGAAAAATAATACAATACATCAGGTTAGAGGTGTTATTTTTCTTAACACTACTCAATAGCAACTTTTATGATCTTGTGTATGATGAGTGAGCTGCAGTCCACAAAAGAAGGTGCCATATAAAATATGTTGGTCATTAAGGTGCCAGCAGTGTGTTTATTGTTGCTTTGCCAGAATGCAGAAGATTCCATTTTAAACAGAGGTATGGTGAACATGGTATATTATATTGGTTCAAAGTTCTTCGCATAGGCAAGCAAGCAAAGAAATATTTTAATGGCAAGACCTCCATTAGACATCTATATTTTAAATGGTAAAGGAATTGTATATGGACAGACATGGCAGAGACCAAATATAATGTTTTCACTTATGCTTGTAGGATGTTCTGCACTCTGATCTACCTAATCCTCTTTGTACCTGGCCCATACTGAACTCATACAGTGGTGCCTCGCAAGACAAATGCCTCGCAGGACAAAAAACTCGCAAGACAAATATTTTTGGCAATGGGGCTGATGACTCGCAAGATGAATGTTCCTATGGCCGTGC
Source organism: Pogona vitticeps (assembly GCF_051106095.1). Lineage (NCBI taxonomy): Eukaryota > Metazoa > Chordata > Lepidosauria > Squamata > Agamidae > Pogona > Pogona vitticeps. The sequence continues at coordinate 90,498,837 of NC_135786.1, read as the reverse complement.
TTCGCAAGACGAATGTTTTCCGTGTTTTGTTCCTGCTTCATGTTTGCTGATTTTTAAATGCTTTTCTATGATGTTTAAAAAGTTAAAGTTTTTTGATTGAAATTTTTGAAATCATCTGCACAATATGTGTGGCTTTAAAGAGCACTTAATAAATCCTTTGTAAACCAAATTTGACTTTGTTCTGACATTTTTTGCCCATAGGAACGCATTAATTAGATTTTAATGTATTCCTATGGGAAAATGCGTTTCACAAGATGAATTTTTCACAAGACAACAGTAACTGCGGAAATTATTAAATTCATCTTGCGAGGCACCACTGTACATTTTTTGTACCTGGATGATGAAATTTTGCTCATTAGAGTCCCAAGGTGGCTTTGCACAAAGGTATTATCACTTCCTACCCCCACATGAGTTCCCCATACATATTGAAGAAGCAATTTCATCCTGTTGACAGCTTGCATAAACAATATGACTTTCTTCATGTGCTCATCTTTCAGAGTATGGTCTACTCTGTCTCTTCATGGACACAGACAACATTCAAATGTTTAAATACTCCTGGATATGCATCAGGATTAGCACACTTGGAATTGATTTTAAAATATCTGTTTACACGACATACAGCTGAGTGTGCATTTATTTTGGCCAGGAAGTGTGTTTGTGGTGGTGGTGGTGGGGTGTTCAGAAAGTTACCCTTTTAAACAGCCTTAAGGAGGATGTTTATTTTTTAAAAAAAAATTACAAGGGTAAGGAGAAATAGCTCAGAATAACAGGGAATATATCATGCTATATATTATCACATATTATCTTTACTTAAACATATCATTACATTAAAGACTTTTGTGTCTGTTAGTAGCCTATATAAAAAGTCTAGGCAAGACATTGCCTCCAAGATGTGTTACCAGCACGTCTGGTGGGAACTGACCGAATGCCGTCATCCTGCATAGCTGGATCCATTGCATGCCACGCAGCCCTTTCTATGTAATGTGTGCTTGGGCTCCCAGCCCCAGATCACTCCCCTATGGGGGTGCGGCAGCATAGCATTCTGCCCAGTAAATGGAGCTACAATCACTATTCGCTTACGACTTCCAGACCCTAGAGGACCTATAAAGACACAGGTCAGGCTCCTGCCTACATGCTAGTTAAGATCTTAATATATCTTTTATAATTTGACAAGGACCACAGGTCCTTAAATTGTTTAATTTCTTCCGGGCTGTAACTCAGGGCTTCTGCAGTGGATATTGTTCCAATTCTAAATGAATGGGTGCCAAACTTCATGCTCATAAATTCCTACCTTATTTAGGGCTAAATCTGTTAGCTTCCAGAACTGATATTTAGTCAATGGTGACTTATCAGCATGTTGGAAACAATTATCCTGTTTCTTGTCCTTGACATTCTAAGTAGGCCCTCATCGTTCTGACTGGGCATATACGTTTTATGCGGCATTGCCCAAGAACCAATTCCCTCCCCTTGCCTGTTTGATCAGCCTTGGATTGTCTGATTAAAAGTTCTACTCTTCCATCCAGGACTTAAACATCCTGCCATTGTAGAACTAACCTAGATTTGTCTGCTGTACCCCCAGTTACCAGTTCACTAATTCTGAGGACACCGAGAAGCTATTAGGAAAGCTGCATTGAATAACACTCCTTCATACTCATCTCTGCACAGGAGCACCCATTGTTCACATATGCGTTCTAACAGAGGAGGGGAAAGGGGTGCTCTAGAGCCCCTCACTCTCTCTTTTGATTGTCCCTCTAACGTTTTCCCAAAATATCCTTGAAAATTCCCCTGAAATATCCTTATAATTGTTTATTTTTGTGTGACAAGCAAGAGCCAATAGCCTACCTTGAATAGTGCCTGGTGCCAACCATTTCCTATTAAGATATACCATACATTGTTGTAGGTGTTCGACTGGGGCTGGCCAAATCTGCTCTAGGACAACCATTTTTCTAAATTCCCGAAACTCTATATTACTCCAAAAAGGTCAGGTCTCTCTTGATGCCACTCTGATGCCGTGAATCTGGCCATGTTCCTGAACACCCCCATCTCAGAAATCCCAAAGATCCGGCCGCGTCCGAGTTCTCCTAGAAATCAGCTTTCCAACTCATAACAGATCTCCAAAAGGAGATACCATTAAATTTCCCAAGGAATTGGCTCCAACAAGGAGATCTTTCCTCATCCCTCGAGTTACCTTGGTCCTATGCATTGGTCATTTAAGACCCTTCATGGCTGCATGAAATGCTTGACCCGGTACCCCTACTCTACAGGCAAAGTTTAAATGCCCAACTACACAGTATTTCCTGCAGGTCCTTAATTGATGTTTTTCTCTTATGCAATAGAGAATCTATCCTAGACCTAAGGTCAACCAATTTATTCTGGGGTAACCTCGAGGTTTGCTCTACTGTGTCAAGCTCTATACCCAGAAAAGTTAGGGATGTGGCTGGCCCCTCCATTTTTATTTCGGCTAGGGGCAGCCCAGCTCTTTTGCCAGTATTTGGATGGTTTTTAGTATAAACATGCATTCTCCCACATAAAAGGAAATCTTCAGGGTAACTGGCCGTGTAATTAAAATACACCCTGGGTACTAATTTAATTTGTTTAAAAGTGGCACATGACATTGAGCAGCCCATGGGTAAGGCCCTGTCTATATAAAATGAGCCTCCAAACTGGAAGTCCCATAAGTTAAAGTCAAGGGGGTGAACTGACAGAATTCTAACGCTGGTCCAATACCACACCCTGCCACTTCAGCCCCCACCCCACACCTCCTGACCATACTTACCACCTCGTCAAATGAGATGTACCTAGCAGTATAGAGCTACGGCGGGATGGGCATCATTAACTGACGTCCCCTCCATAAAGGACAAATGATGAATTAAACGGAACTCACCCTGGGCCTTTTGAGAACTATGCCTACTGGAGAAACCTGCAGGTTCTCAATAGGTGGTGCTGGGAAAGGTCCGAGGACCCGACCTTCCTTTACTTCTTATAATTCTTATTCTAGACCAGACCTGGGCAAAGTGTGGCCCGAGGGCCACATATGGAGTACTGCCAGCCCAGGGCCATGCGGGTAGACATGTCCGGGTGCCTGATGCAATAGCAGACTCACCGGGAGAAGAAGCAGCCCTACAAGGATCCTCACAAGGATGTGGGGTGCTGAAACTAATCTCCTCCACCTCGTCCTGTCCCTCTTGATAGACAGCTGATGGTTCATACACCCCAGGAGTCGAAGACCATCGCTTTTCAACACTGCAAGCCTTCGGAGTCACAGACATCCCTTCAGCGTCACGCCTAGCTGTAACTTCAAGGACCTGAGAAGACTCGAAAGCAGCAAATCTGTCCATTAGGTCCTGCACCATAGCCCATAATCTGGCCTTCTTATGGCTTTTAGACTGCCTAGCTGATCTGTGTGGACAGCTATAAATACTCAACTATCCAACAAACAGCAACAAAGCATGGACAGAGTTCCTACTCCAGTCCTCTGAAGATGCCAGCCACAGAGACTGGCAGAACATCAGGAAGAACAACCTTCAGAACACGGCCAAAGAACCTGAAAAACCCACAACAACCATCAGATCCCAGCCATGAAAGCAATTAAGAAAATATTTAATCAATCACACAATTAATTAACATCTTACTGAATAATTAAGAATTACTTAATCAATCACTCAGTTAATTACTACCTTACTAAATAATTAAGAAAAATTTATAATCAATCACCTAATTAATTTTATATTATTATGATCCAATGCATTTATTTATTCTAATTTATGTTTATTAATTTTTTTTAATTTTTATTTTCCTCCCTTTTCTTTAGAACCGCGCTTGGCTAGTCAACCGTCCTGTCCAATAGCTGTGCTTACCACCCAACCATTGCGGTTTGAATTAGTGGGGGGGGGGGACTCGGCACACGAATGTCAGGAGAACCACCAGGCGGGTCCTTATCTCCCTTGAAGCTCTTTACCCAAAGGAGTATATAACCAACAACAGAAATAAAGTTGAGAAAACTGAAATAAAAAACCCTTCGGCAATGTAACCGAATCGAAGAGCCCAATTAAAGATACTCTGAAGCCCTTCTCCTGCTTACTCCAAACTAAATTTATTTTACTAATTATCTCTGTAATCAACAGTTATTGATCTTTGTAATATTGCTCCCCTTGCTATCCTGCTTCTTGTAGTTTCTCTGTTTTATTATATTTATTATTTATTTTATTATATATATTCAAAAACAACCCTTCGTGCCAAGGCACGGCAGGCAGGAAACCGTGTTGTCACTCCCCCCCCCCCATGAAACCAAATCAAGAAAAACTTAAGACAAGTAAATGAAACAGATAATACGCTTAATGGAAATAAATAATATAGATAATCAAGCCCAAACCCTGGGAGGGAGCAGATGCTACCCTCCCTTCGAAGTAAAGCTTGATGCAAGGTGACGCTTGCTCTAATAGATGCGCGACCGCAGCATAGACTCCATCTTTTCCGATGCCTGAAAAAGAAGAGGGTGGCGCGAGGGGGGGGGGAGCCCTTTAAGTAACCTGGCTTTCCCTCCTCCTCCTGTGTAAGCATCGTGAGACTAAATAGTCTCATGTTATCCAGGGTGGAGGGCAAAGAGCCAGCCTCACTGTTTGAGGTCTGTGGACCCTCCAGCGGCTGCAGCATTTGCACAAATAGTGCACAAACGTTTGTGTCTACACCAAAAGCTCAGGCTGCCTCCACTGGAAACTGTGTAGGTTTAATTACACTGCCAGCAGTGGCCCTTCAGATACAGACCCCAAACGAGGTGCTCTGGTGATGAATTGGGGCTGGGACAAGGGAAGCACTGGATCCACTGAAATCAAAGTCCTCTTCATTTGCCCCTTTGGAGATCCTCAGAGAAGTCCATCACCCATATCATGGTCCAGGTTACTACACCTATTGTAAACAATGCGCAAGAAATTAAAAGCAACAACACAGATAAATGTATGGAACAAAGTAAGGAAAATACTGCCTTCTTCCAGGTTTTTCCCATCCCAACCACTGACGTTCCTCAGGTACACAATCCACTCCCCTTAAGTTCAGCCAAAAAGTGGAGTTCCCCTCAACTCAACTCAACTCTGAGCCTGGCATACAAAGCTGTCTGTTTACCCTGTAAATTCTGCATGCTCTCCGTGTGTATATGTCTGTGTTATTAGCACTAGGGTGATCAAGCATTACAGTATTTATTTGCTTATTTCTAAAAGGTACTAGCCATCCTTGCATGCAAGGTCTAAACGATATCTATAATCCACCTCATTCAAATTATTCAAGGCTTCACTATAGGTTTCACACCCCTAATGACTATAAGATCTGACCAGCACAGAAAACACCATGTCAGCCATACATGGCCTTTGACTGTCATTCTGAAACTCATTTTCGCCACCATGAAGATGAACTCTTATTAGTGTGAATACAGAATTCAGGTACTATTTGCAAGTTTTAAATGTGCATAGCACTTTACATTATGTGGCAGCATGGCCCCAATTATAGCACAACCACTATCTTATAAATCTAGTAGAGATGGGATGAAGCTAAGAAGGTTGGATGTCTGATAAACTCCCCCCTAAAAAGAGACACACACACGTTTTAAATGCTTTGGTTACAAGCACCCAATTCAATCTCGATTTCCATTTTCTTGCATTTATTACATTTTCCACCCTTCTGCTAAAGAATTCAACAGAATCTTAGCATATGTGATTTATCCTTCACTCACATATCATTTTACCATCATGAAAAGATGTGGAGCCAGCTGAATCATGAGGTTCTGTGAGGCGGTTGCCTCAGGTGGCAGAGCAGTGGGAGAGCTAATTTGCTGCAGGAGCAGGGCCCCTACCACTCTGGAGACCTGCCATGTTCCACATAGCAGTCCAGAGTAGGTTGCTGCTTCAACGCCAGGCTCCAAGAACCCTCAGAACCAGGCCTTATGGGAGGAGCGACTAGGAAGACCAGCATAGGTTACTCTTCCTAGTTCCTTGCTCCATAGGATTTGACCTTAAGGACCTCAGATTCAGTGATTTAAAAGAGAGCTCACTTTGTACACTAAAACCAGTTTCTGGAACCAGGGGGCATATGGGAGGGGGTGATGCATCCTCCTCCTCCTTCAAGGGGGCACCAATATTACATTCTTCTTCTTTGATGAGGAGTATGGATAACCCCCTCTTCCTCTGGGGGGGGCGGAGGCTTGTGGGCATCACTGTCATGGCATAAGGTGAGGGTTTGGGTAAATGCCTTGCAACCTCAAGAGATACTTCCAGGCCACGCCTGGAAATATCTTAAACTGAAAGATGGTGGTTTGTCTAAGGTCACCAAGTATGCTTTAAGGAGAAGCGGACATTTGAAGCTGGATCTCTTCATTCCTACTCCAACAATATAATCACTACACCTTCTGAATGACGAATTTAGTACCTCCTGATTACCGATTATTTCTCATCCATTCTATCTCATAAGCTGATAAGGATGCCAATTTTTTCCAGCTCTTTTGTCATTTTTAGCCCTTACCTCATTATTAAACAATTATCAAACATCACCCAGAAGGTTTGCTATATAATACAGGTACAATACAGATACACCAAGAACATTACAAAATGCAAAAATATCTGGAGCTATTTGTGTAAAAGAAAGGGAAGAGTGGGATAGATGAGGAAACCAAAGGAAAAAGAGGGGTAGGGAGGTGAATAAAGAATTCTAGATACAGTAAATGCTGCATAAATCTAGCAATATAAATTATTCTATATAATGCTTAGTCTGACATTATTTTATATGGTAATTATGCTAATAACATGACACCTGGCAAACTCTCCTTTGGGGCACTGCAGATCCACAAACAACTAATTCAGAAATACCACATGGCCAATAAGAACACATACACAAAGAGACAAGATGTGCCTTAAGTATTTGAATAGAAGAGGAATCATCTGAAAGGATTTGGCAATATGGGAATTGTATAAACATTCACACCTTAGAAAAATATCTTTTTTTAATTACCTCAGTCAACAGGGACAGCAGGTAACCAAAAGGCAACTTTACCAAATTCTGCCTTCTAGTTGGCAAATGCTGTCGCTGTTATGTCCCTTCATGCTGGAACCAACTTATGGCGATCCCAATAGGGCTTTCATGGTGAGATATTTAAAAAGGGATTTCCAGTGGCACAGCGTGGGTTGCCAGCACCAGGGCAAGACAATTATCCCCCCCCCTTTAAAGGTTGTCTTGGGAAGTAGCAGGGGTGGGTTTGCAAGAGCTGGGCAAGGTTATTGAGGGCAAGCCATTTTGGAGATTGCTGATTCATAGTGTCCCCAAAAGTCAGGGGCAACTTGAGGGCATGTGACAGGGTCAGTCTGTCTCATACGATGCCTTCCTCTCTTCCTAATGCCACCAACTTTGTCTTATCTTCTTGCAATGTGTCCAAAGTATCAGAGCCTCAGTGTAGCCATTTTTACTTCTAGACAAGACTTCCGAATTTATTTTGCGTACAGGGCTTATTTAGAAAACAGCTACCATGAAAACAGGAGAAAGTTGTCACAAAAATTTACATAGCATTATTGTCTTTCTGGAATAGTCTTTGTTCTTCTTCTGATGTTTTCTGCTGCTACATGGTCTTATTTAGGAATAAGCACCCTTTGTGGTGTGAAACAATAACAGGCGTGGAAAGAAGGGAATAAAGAAAACCTTCTGGAACCAGGCACTCCAAGCTATGATCACATCTTTTCAAATGGGGACGCCTGCTCCCAAGACCAGCCCCTGCTCTGCTGGACCAAGGCCTAGACCTTGAGTCTGCCTGAGATCGCCCTGATACAGAGCTAGGAACCTTTCTGTTTTCAGACTACAGCTCCCAATATCCTGCTTCTTGGGGGATTCTGGGAGTTGTTGTCCAAACAAGGAACTCTTACCAGCTCTCCTATCACCATCTCCTCTCTGGGGTATTGTTTACCCTTCCACACTGGCCTCCTCCTGGACTATAATTTAGGAAACTTTTAAAGGAGATGGGGGGGCTTGGTTCTCCTCCCTTGGGGGCAGCATGAAGGAGAGATTCTCCATCACCCCTCCCTACCCAAAATTGACAGTATGGTTCCCCAGTAAACCAGGCCCTTTAAAACAGGAAATACACCTGCCTTTCGTGAAGGGGCCCCTAAAAGGAAAAAAAGGGGTGCAGAGGCTTTGGGAGGTGGGTGGAAGCATCGCTTTGTAGGTAGAAGAATGAGAATCCCTAAAGGAACAGTGTGGGCTCGTTTCCCCTTCCTTTCTTTAGCCCTATAAAGCTTAACCTCATCCAGGCTGGCCCAGCCTTCCCTAATTTGAGCCTCAGGTACAAATGTTGGTGGGGGAGGGCTGAGTACCTTTCCTCCCTCCTGCCTTTTCCATCCCACTTGACAAAGAGCAAAGATTTTACCAGTTCCACACTCCCTGCGAGCTTCCATAATTGGGCAGAAATTGGAACCCAGGCCTTCTCAGTTCAGGTCCATCATTTTTCCATTACACCAGAGTGGGTAGACTGACAATGGTACTATTTATGCATTTGGATGGATGGATGGACGGACGGACGGACGGACGGACGGACGGACGGACGGACGGACGGACGGGCGGGCGGGCGGGCGGGCGGGCGGGCGGGCGGACAACAGATAGATAGATAGATAGATAGATAGATAGATAGATAGATAGATAGATAGATAGATAGATAGATAGATAGATAGATAGATAGATAGATAGATAGATAGATAGATAGATAGATAGATAGATAGATAGATAGATAGATAGATAGGCAGGCAGACAGACAGACAGACAGACAGACAGACAGACAGACAGACAGACAGATAGATAGATAGATAGATAGATAGATAGATAGATAGATAGATAGATAGATAGATAGATACAGTGGTGCCTCGCTAGACAATGTTAATCCGTTCCATTGAAATCGCTGTCTTGTGAAAACATCATCTAGCAAAAAGCGTTTTCCCATTGGAATGCATCGAAACCCGTTTAATGCGTTCCAATGGGGGGAAATTGTCGTCGTCCAGTGAAAATTGCCCATAGGCAAGCCATTTTGCGAAGCACCAATCAGCTGTTTAAATCGCTGTCTTGCAAAGCATCGGTCCCGAAAACACCCATTTTGCGAAGATTGTCCATAGGGAAGCCATTTTGCGAAGCCGGCGATCAGCTGTAAAAATTGTTGTCTTGCGAAAAAATTGTCTGCAAAGCACGGACCAAATCATCGTCCAGCGAAATCCCTCATGGGAAAAACCGTTTTGCAAATCGCTATAGCGATTGTAAGAAGTCAACGTCCCGCGAAAAAACCGTTTTGCGGGGTAATCGTCTTGTGAGGTACCACTGTAGATAGATATTGCTGCATTGAAATGTGATAGAAATGAGAACATGAAATAAAAAGAAATAGAATGAGAAAGAAGCTCTGGGGTAAGCTTTAGATGAAACTTTTACAGAATGACATGGACAATTATAACTTTACATAGCTGTTTGAACCATTTGTTGGCATTTCACAGGAAATAATATCCCAGATACATAGTTCTATAGAAGAGCCTGTAAAGGCGGAAAAAAACCTGAATGGAGTATTCTTGATTGAATATGACAGATGTTTTACCCATTCCTTCAGTGACGCAGGGGCTTGACCTTCATGTCACCGCAGACAGTAGGAAAGATCCCTTGGAAGGAGCCTGTTGCAGCTCAATTAGGCTGTAGAAAATGCTTTCCAGTGGTTTGGATTTGTTTGGGAGTTTTTTGCCTCCCACGTTATTTTCTTTCTTCGCGATTTATGCCAATCCTTGAGATTTACTTCCTAGGTATATTTACTGTCCTACATTTCGGGTGTGTTTCCAGTAAATATACTAAAATATATTTCACACTTTTCTTCATTGACATAGAGCAGCAATGGCAAACCTATGGTATGTGTGCCACAGCTGCCACACAGAGCCCTCTCTGTGGGCACACGAGCCATAAGTCACCATCAAGAAATACTTACCCATCCTCCGATCCTGGATTTTGGCACTCCCCTCTGCTCATGCGGTGGTCCAGTGGAGGGGTGCAATGGCAACCATTACCAGTCTAGTCCAATGCGGGATTGGAGGACCAGTAAGTATTTCTTTGTTAATACTGGCCGGGGGGGGGGGGGAAACCAACCATTTAACCCTTGCAGTGCAGGAGCAGTTGTTTCTTCTAAACTAAAACCTCAGTATTCAGGTTTTAATTGCAGTGTTGCCACTTTGAAATAAATAAGTTGATTTTGTGTTGCACTTTGGGCACTCGGGCTCAAAAAGGTTCACCATCACTGACATAGAGGAACCATGGATGGATGGATGCAAACTTACTCTTCCATTGTGTCTTTTGGTCAGGTAACTGTGGACCAAAGTCCATTGAAACCATGCTGCAATTGTGATAACTGTATCATGTATGCAGTTATTTCTTTGTACATGAAATTCACCGGCCATCTTCTCTCTCTAAGAAAAAGATCAGGCAAAGTGAGAACCTCCAGATGTTGGGCTGCAACCCTCATTTGCTGTAACCAGGATGGGGACTGGTAATGAGCAGCCTAAAAACATGTAGTGGGCCAGACCTCGGCCATTCTTGTTCTCATTCTTGTTCAATCAAGCTAAAATCAAGTCATAGAACTGAAAAATCAATGACTTAAGCACAGAGCCTCAGGCTAAACATATGGGGGGGGGGACAAAAGCTTGATAGAATGAGAAGATCTAACCCTGAAGTTCCCAAAAATTTTTTGTCATGCAATTTTTTAAAATCTAACCACCATTCCTTTACCACCATCCAATTCCCAACAGTTATCATGAAGAATCCCATGACCACGCTAGAACATTCTAAAAAGTCGCATTGCTTTCTACATTAACTCTACTCTTGGGCTTCCCAACCTTGGATCCCCAAGTATTCTTGGACTAAAACTCCCAGAAGCCTTCACCACTAGCTGTGCAGGCCAGGATTTCTGGAAATTGTAGTCCAAGAACATTTGGGGACCCAAGGTTGGTAACCACTTATATGTATAGTTGTATATCTGGGAGCAACTTCACCATGTATTTAAGCACAAACATCATACATCTCTCACTTGAGCAAAAAGGACTGGGAACAGGTGTACTGACTCAGCCTGCTCTCTGCATGGTAGATGCTTTTAGGCAACTTCAAGGCTTCTGCTTTGAATTCTTCGAGTTCTTTATATTTAAGATGGATTTGGGATGAATAGCCCTTCAAATGAAGACCGCCTTCAAACAACGGATAGTCAACTGTGAAACTAGGACACATGGCCACCCCTAGCTAGAATGCACGAGTCAACTACATCACATTGGATGGGTCACATTGGAAAATCTTATAAAAATAAATTAAGAGGCAGTGTCATCAGCATGGGCTCGTGACAGTGCAGATGGGTTAGTGCCCAAAGTAGGATAGCCTCACTTTCAACAATTTTGCCTCCAGAGATCGTTCAGCCTTGATCTGATGTGGGATGCCCTGTTCATCTTTCTGGCAGTCCAGGGTATATGCTTAGATGGTTTAAAAAATAGATAGGGGGAGGGGGGAGCCATGAAAGTCCCCAGTTTTGGCTTTGTATTTTAAACAATTGTTAGATGCAGTTCCATAATGGAAAGTGGTAGCTGAATGGAGAAAAGAGTTGTGCAGGCATCAGATGCCCACTGGCAAAGCCCTCTGGGAAGAAGAAAATATGGAGGTTCCCCTTCTGTGCAAACACAAAGCAATATAGTTGCTGCATCAACTGATCAACAACTTCAGCATCAAGCTTTTCCAAGGCAACATCCTTCAGTGCTGGAAATAAATGGACAGGATGCAGTGTTTAGTCAGCAAGAAATAATTCACCCACAGTAGGAAAACTAAGTACATGCAAGTTGTATCATGCTTGAACCAAAGGGAAATCAACTCCACATAAATATTTTATGTTTCCACGCACCTTATCAACCATCGAAATTCCCTCGTTTGCATGGTGGTTTCTGCTTTTAAGCAGGACATCAAACGCCAAGGCACAGTAAACATTATAAATGCAAATCATTTAATTCAGTTTAATTAGGTGCACAAGGCTATTTTCTTCTCAATCATGGAGCACTTATACGTATCGCTGCCATTAACACTAATGAGTGCTACACCACCAGAATCCCCAATGTATTAAGGAAGACACACTGATTCACATGGTAGATTTGAAAGAAAGAAAGAAAAGCAGAGGGAGGACTGGACTCTTAAGATTAAGTGTAAAAACCTATACAATAATAAAAAATAATATATAGCTCAAACATCTTTCTTAAAATTACGGGGAGACTGACAACAAAGCATTGCAAGATGAAGTCTGGGTACTTCATTCTACCTGCCCCTTCCTTTCCATCCCAGCCTTTTGCTCCTCCCTTCAACATCCCCTATTCTTTGTCGCTGAGCATGCTCAGTTTTCACTGGGTTTTGCAAGAATTTCCCCTCCTTCCCTCTCATAGACTATTTTTATACATCTCTCGAAACTTCAGGACACTCCCAACCCTATGGTCTCCCATTGTGCATAAATGGGCTATGTAATTATCCCTACTTGGAGACTTGGTTAACTAGTTTTTAACCATTTGGTTTTCAAGACATTTTGGGCCTCAATTCCCACACGCTCCAGTCACCATTCACAATTGTCAGGGATTTTAGAGTATGAAAGTATAAAACAGTTGGTGAGTCAAAAGTTCAGAACTGTTAGAGCAAAAGATAGTCCTATCTTATGAGACCAGTGCTCTTAGGATCTTGACCATTGGCCATGCTGGCTGCTGGAGCTTCTGGATATAGATGCCCAAGGGCAGAAAGGTGACATAGAAATAAAACAAACAAATTATAAACATCAGTAAACCCTGCAATGTTATTGTAGATTGCCGTTTACAATAAAATTTAACATTCTCTTAATTGTCTAAGAACTATAGAGACAATTCTGGAGACTCTTAATGTTATTATTGTTTTTGTTTCCACTTATATACTGCCCCATAGTCCTAACACACTCTCTGGGTGGTTTAAAATATAATTATGCAAACCATACTTTGCACCCGAGCAAGCTGGATACTCATTTTACTGATTTTGCATGGAAGACTGAGTCAATCTTGAGCCTTTTAAAGAGCACATCTCTTCTATCTTATCAATTTACAATGTTGCGTTTCTTTGTCATTTTGTTTGTGGGATGAAATATTCACTATAGTCATTGAACTCCTTACAGAAAACAATACCAACACAAAGAATTATCTTCTTCTTGATCCAGTTTATTCAAAATAAAAGCTTCCTATGTTTGATTGATTGATTGATTGATTGATTGATTGATTGATTGATTGATTGATTGATTGATTGATTGATTGATTGATTGATTGATTGATTGATTGATTGATTGATTGATTGCATTTATATGCCACCCATCTAGACATAGTCTACTCTGGGGGGCTCACAACGTACAAGATAAAAACAATTCAAAATATATATTAACAGTTTTTCAACAATATACAAGACAACAATAGTTCAAGATGGGATGAAAAGAGAAGTTAAGTAGTGCCTGGAGGGAAGACCAGGTCTTAAGTTGGTTTCTGAAAATACCAAGAGGGGAGTTTGTTCCAGAGAGAAGGAGCCACTGCCGAGAAGGCTCAGTGTCTTGATTTTTCCATCCAGGCCTCCCTCGGTGTTAGGCTCCTCATTCGCCCCTCTTGGCTAGATCGGGTGGTATATCTAGGCAGGAGGAGGCACTCCGCCAAGTATCGAAGTCTTAGAACCCAGTATGTAATCATTAAAACTTTGAAATCAATGCGGAAGTGTATGGGCAACCAATGCAAGGCGGCCCGGGTGGGAGAGATGTGTTGGTATTTCCTCACTCCAGGAAGAAGTCTGGCCGCAGCATTGTGCACCATTTGGAGCTTCCGCATCAATCTCAGAGGTAGCCCCACATAGAGTGCATTACAGTAGTTTAATCTTGAGATTACGAGCATGTGGACCAGAGTGGTGAGCGCCCCAACATCAAGATAGGGATACAGCTTGGCAATCCACAAAGATGGAAATATGTGGAACGGACCACTGATGCCACCTAAATTTCCATGGTAAGTGCCGGGTCCAGGTGTATCCCCAAGCTGCAAACCTCTCTCTTCGCAGGGAGAGTCAACCCCCCAAAAGAGAGGGAGTTTCCCAAACTGCTGATGGAGGGTCCACACACCCTCAGGACCTCCGTCTTGTCCAGGTGTCATGTCTACAAGGGATAGATCTATCTTGATACATTGTTTGATACCTATGCAGCACAATCCCTTATGATAGTTTAATAATTACGAGACCGTTCTGGTGTACGGTGACCCTTTCCAGGATCTTCTAGGTAGAGAATTCGTACTCAGAAGTGGTTTACCATTCCCTTCTTTTGAGGGCACCCTGGAACTGTGCAGCTTGCCCAGGGTCACACAGTCTTATGTTTCTGGCATGTCCAGTAGGGAACTGAAATTCCAGCCTCTGGATCTGTAGCCAAATACCTTACTCACTGTATAAGGAAGTAAATCTTGCTCTGTTGATTTGGGCTTAATCAAAAGGATTTTGTTTCTAACTGATGCTTTGGCTTGGGTTCCAAAGTCATGATGGAAAACTGAAGAGCATTAAATATCTGCCTTTGCTGAGTTATGGAATGTACATGAATGTACAGTAATTTGTATTTTTGACCAAGTTACAAAAGTCAACAGACAAGGTAATAATAAAAAAATGAATATATTGTCTGGGATCTATTGCTCTTTGTGTCAAGTCTGTATAAGGTGCTATGCCTCATTGTGCCCAATTGATGAGGTGCTGGGGTGCATTTGAGTTGTGCAATCAGGCACATGCTCATGCCCATAAGCTATTTTTAGTCCAAGCTAGAAGAGACCCACCATGAATGGGACATGTTACATTAACACCTGGCCCCAACTTTGCTGTCCTTGTTGACTCTCTGTCCCTGAGTGACTGGTCTGCCTGACTGGGGTTTTAAATGGATTGTGGTACTTCACTGCTTTGAATTCATTCATTCATTCATTCATTCATTCATTCATTCATTCTAAAAACATTGGCGATCCAAGCCGCCTTGAGTCCTTGGATTGCTAATGTTTTTTAGTATGCTATCTGTTTCATCCCTTTGATTTGAATACTCAGTATTGTTAGCTGTAAACACTGGCTTTCAATGGGGTAAGCCACCTTGGGCCCCTTTTAAGGAGAAAGGTGGGCTAAAAATATTTCAAATAAATAAATAAATAAATAAATCTCATTGATCCACAGGGGCTTCCCTATGTAGGACCAACAACCAGATTAACCAAATGTGTTAAAATGGAACAAACAAATCCAGATAAAAATAGTTAATGCTGCTTTGAAAACACTAACTCTTCTTCTCCAGCTGGACATGAGGGAAGGAATCAGCACTACAAGATCTTTGTCCCTTCACAATAGGGTTACAGTTCTATATTAAATGGCTAGTAAATTTATCTCCTGGAAGTTAATTTAACTTATAACTCAGACTAAGTAAACTGTGTGGTTGCAAGACTAAGGAACAGTGTTGTTTTCCACCCACGTTAGCTGGCTCTTACCCCCGCCCCCCGCTTAATATGACAATTCTTCCCTTCCTTTTGAAAGTCTAAAATAACTGTGGCCATTTTAGTTATTTGCACATAAGACACATATGACCTTTCTTTCAGTTTTTGAAAGCTGGCATCATGAAAACTTGCAAAAATTAAACTATTAATTAAAAATGAACCCAACTTCCTGTAATGTGCCATTGGCAGTCTTGCAATATTGTAACCTTTTCCCGCTGAACCACAGGTGTTCTCACATTGTTAAACTATTTGTGCACAAAACTGCCCCTGTTCCTGTAAAACCATTCTCAAAATGGTATTTGATTCTTCTAACTAGCATTCAAAGGAGGCATGGCTCTAAACGTATCATGAACATACCTGTCAGTTTTTTTAAAAAGAACAATAGGCATGGGAAGCATCAGGTTCACTCAAGTGCAGAGAGAGAAGCTTAACTGATTCTAACCAAAACTTGCAACCTTACTCCAGATGATCCAAGTAATGGTAAATGTTGCCATTGCTCTGGTCACACAAACCCTTTGTTTCATTCTGTGTTGGTAACATGTTGCCTTTTTGCATTCTGGCACCCCTACACCAGAATAATACAGTGGTACCTTGCTAGACAATGACCCCGATGTACGACGAATCCGCAGGAGGGTGACTTTTTTGCGATCGCAAAATGATGTTTCCTATGGGGGATTTTCGTATGACAACGATTAGGTCCGTGCTTTGCAAACTGTTTGTTCGCAAGACAACGATGTTTTCTGGCTCCGCAAAATGGCTGCCCTGTGTTTTCCGGACCCATGCTTCGCAGGGCAGCCATTTTAACAGCTGATCAGCGCTCGGAAAATGGCTTCCGCTATGGACAATCTTTGCTGGACGACAAGGTAATTTCCCCATTGGAACGCATTAAATGGGTTTCAATGCATTCCAATGGGGAAACTGTTTTCGCTGGACGATGTTTTCGCTTAACAGTGATTTCAGGGGAATGGATTATCGTTGTGGTGCGGGGCACCACTGTATAGGGAAATATTGCCTGCCCCCACTAGTGACCAGTTCTGCCATTGCACCTTGAAAATACTTAACAAAAATAATAATGGTGTGCCGTCAAGTCAATTCTGACTTATGGCAACCCTTTTCAAGGTTTTCTAGATACATTGTTCCTTCTTCTGGGCCTGCCCTGGGAGTGGGCAGCTTGTCCAAGGCCACATGGGCTGGCCTTGAGCAAGATGCACAGTGGGAGGGGCTTGAACCTCTGGCTCCATATCCAGATACCTAACTCACTGAGCTATCCAGCCAGCTAACATAAATACAAGAAATAAAATAAAGTTCCCTTACAACTTAGGATAAGAGAATGACATAAAACTTAAAAAAAATCATCTTAAGATCACTGTAAAAATGCTTTTAATGCTTGAAAGTAATGAGAAAGCATTACCTACACCCAAATGCAACTTTACAACTACAGTGGGGTCTTGAGTTGAAAACTTAATTTGTATTGGAAGGCGGTTCTCAAGTCAAAAAGTTTGCAGGTCAAATCTGCATTTCCCATAGGAATGCATTGAAAACCATTTGATGCGTATCTGCTCTTTTCCGTCCATAGAAACTAATGGGAAGCTGCTATTCCACCTTCGACCACTAGAGGGGGATATTTTGTTTTTGTTTTTTTCTTAGCTCAAGAAAGGTTCAGGGAAGGCAGGGAAAATACAGTCCAGGCAGTCCAGGACCAGGCAGTCCGAAGACTGTCTCCCAATCCACTCTCTAAACGCTGGGAGGAGTGAGGAAGCATACAGGCACCCTTTTCACTGGCCAACAGTTAACTGAAAGTTCACATTTTGCAATTTCCCTGCCTCCCACGTGGTTTTTTTCAGTTCGTAACTCAAATCTAAGTACGTAAGTCAAGTCAATATTTTCCTATGAGAGCGGTTCGTAAGTCAAAATGTTCGTAACTCGGGCCGTTCGTAAGTCAAGACCCCACTGTATTCAAATTGAAACAATGTTTTTACCACTCCCAAAAAGAATAAACTGATCTCAGCTGGAAATGCATAGGGAAATTCTCTCTTCATTGAAGTTCATCACTCAAACTCCCACATCCTGTTTTCTTCCAGCCTTGAAGGAGCAGCCACCTCCCAGCACTTCCCTCTGCAAATATTAGTAAACACGCTAGAAGACAATTCATGTTGTCATCCACCTAGGCATCTTAGATTAGTATGCAAATAAAGGCAGTGCAAGAACAGGCCACAGTGGCAGCGCTAATGCTCTCAGTGATCTTTCAGTGTAATTAGAATTTGTTTCATCACACTAATTTGACATGGCAAATTAGTGTAGCTAAGAGAAGGGTCTTCTTTTGTAGAGCAAGGGTTCTGGTATGTACACAGAAACTTGCCAGCAAGTCCACCTGCTCGGGGGAGCTGTGTAACATTGTTGAGAAGTGACAATTAGCAAAAGCTCTAGAAAATATCAGTTTGTTTTATTTTTAATCTGGTAACTTGATAGGTTATCCTGCCTCCTGTCACTGCCATTTAGGTGATCGCTCAAGGAGCTTAGCATGCAAGCGGATGAGAAATTCTTCACGACTAAGGATAAGCCACAGAGTCATACAATTATATACTTTTTAAATCAAGTCTGGTACAGTTTCTGAGAGCCAGGAGACTATGCAGACCCAAAGAAGAGCAAGGGCATTCCCAAGACTTCTGATCCTTGAGTTGTGAGACAGAAAACCTGCTAAGATGACACCAGTTTACTAAGATGTGTCCCACATACAATTAAAAGAAACAGGCATTTGTGCTATGTACTGGACAGGTACAGATCTGTGCTTGGTCTAGCACAGGGACAGGGAATGTATAATCCTGAAAATGTTGCTGATTCCTAGCATCATGCCTATGCTTGTGTCATGTGCGATCGTTCACTGTTGTCAACCATGGGCCCAGAAGCATGCCAATGCCTTAATGAAATTATCTCTAGCATCATGTCTCTTGGACAAATAAATGACCTAGGGATAAGCAATAAGGTGGCCAAGGTTTAAAATCACAAGAACATGTCAAAGTGGGTCTAATGTCATTAATGTACCTTTATCTTCATATGAATTATGTTCACACTAAAGAGAACAGGGACAAGAAGAGATCTTGCAGGACCACGCTAAGAGCCCAGCTAGGAACACAGCACAAGATTAGAAGGACAGCATTCTTAGGAGGAAAAGACTTGCCGGTATCCTGTTTGTGCTGACGTAACATGAAGTTATGCTGGTTTAAATGTGCTGGCCATTATGTACAGAAACAAGCAATTGCACTCTGCAATTGTGCAATTGGTGGGTGGGTCTCCAGCATGATTGACTGGGCTGTGTGCCAGCAGAAGTGCTTCAAGAATAGCAGTTCCACTTCAGTGCCATCACAAGTATTGCAAGTGCAACCACAATTTCTGCACACATAGTTGTGCAACAGGATATTGGCTGTTGTCTATTTATTCTAATTAGAGTTTGCTCCATCTGCATTTGGCAAATTAGCCTGCTTTTGTTCTGCAATTGCTTTGTTGGCAGATAGCACCACTTTGTTTGACTGTCTAGTATCTTACACACTTAGCCCTGGACATTTTGTATGTCCAGAGCATCCTTGTAAGAAGAGGAAATACAGAGTTGCCTTAACTTATGATGCAAAGCTAAGTTAGTCTTGAGGAGCTTAACTTGCAAAGAGTGATTTGAAAGGGTCCAGACAGAAGAGAGCAGCACTGCAATCAATGCAAAACTGAAGTATAGAAGAGAGAAGCAAGGATGATCTCTAATAACAAAGGCCCATATCATATAGTTAATCCCAACTAAAGCACAGTAGGACTGCTGTATCCAGGGGATTATCGGTTGCAGTTTCACTTATCTGCTGCCTGGAAATATTTTTTTAAAAAATTAATATATTTTTATTATTTTTAAAACAAAAAGAAAATACAAAAATACAAATAATAGTGCTTACTATATGCTAAATTCTACTGTGCACCCCATACCCATGGGACCCCTTAAAACAATACTTTTATTACAAATTTCCTTTCCAAAATTGTATAAATTGTTGTTTAGAGGCTTTCCCCTTTCCTTTCACTAATACAAATTCAACAAATCTACCCCAAATACAATAAAAAATATTTGAACTTATTTCCCATCTTTTCATCTTAAGTTCAGTAGTCAATTCATCATTTAAATGATACATTAAATGGGAAATATTACATTTAAAAACCCCAGAAATATGCGTTTCCGAGATATATTGCCAGAAATGGTCATTAGAAGGAACCAGAGACTATGCTATATATATAAAGGGAAAGCTTCCCCTTGACATTTAGTCCAGTCATGTCCAACTCTAGGGGGTGGTGCTCATTCCTGTTTCCAAGCCATAGAGCCAGCATTTGTCCGAAGACAGTTTCTGTGGTCACATAGCCAACGCAACTAGACACAGAATGCCGTTACCTTCCCACCATGGTGGTACCTATTTATCTACTTGCATTTTACATGCTTTTGAACTGCTAGGTTGGCAGGAACTGGGACAAGCAATGGGGGCTCACTCCATCACGTGGATTCGATCTTATGAATGCAGGTCTTCTGACCTTGCAGCACAGAGGCTTCTGCGATTTAACCCACAGAGCCACCACGTATATATATGCTATATATATATATATATAGGCTTCACTTATCCACAATTTTTGGCATTTGTGGGGGGCTTGGAACTGATTCCCCATGGACAGTCCTACTGTAAACCTTTTACTTAAGTCGGATTTACCTAAGTGTTCACATACCTTTTCACAATTGGGTTGGGATGAGCAAT
Organism: Pogona vitticeps; assembly: GCF_051106095.1. Classification (NCBI taxonomy): domain Eukaryota; kingdom Metazoa; phylum Chordata; class Lepidosauria; order Squamata; family Agamidae; genus Pogona; species Pogona vitticeps. The sequence goes on along the minus strand of NC_135786.1, from coordinate 90,478,511 downwards.
AGGATACTAGCCAGTGTGTTAGACTTGGAAAGCTTGCTCAATTATTGCAGTCCCTGGACAATCTTGGGTCACCCACTTCTTATCTCTTTGCCTGTCTTTCAGGGTTATTAAGAGAATTAGCCTGTTGTATCCACTTTGGGTTCTATGGGGAAAGGGAGGGATTTTTTTTAAAAAAATACACTAAAATAGGCACATCTCTATTTGCACAGGAATAGAAAACGGTATTCTGAAATTCTGCCTCTACGACATCAGCAATCTGTAGGCAGATCAGGTTGCTGCTTGTTTCTCTTTAATCCAATTAAAGCCAGCATTTCTGCAGAAACTATGTAATAGGCAACCCTCCCCCCTGAGAAGATCCACTGACTTCTAAGACAAGAGACACCTCTAAAAGCTGGTTAAGTCTGACAAAGGAAGCTGATGGACTCTCGGAATAGTCAAGACAGACATGTTATTACAGCTAATGCTGCATGCCATATAAATAACAAAATGGGACCTGACTGGGGAAAGAGAAAAAGGACATATTATTCTGAGCGTGGTCTGAGGCTACTGAGAGAGTTAAATAAACATAGGAGAACAACACCAATCAAACCACTTTGCTTAAAGCCTGCAGAGTCAATCTGCTTCTGACTGTGGAGGTACCAGCCAGCCAAGGCAAGCTAATTAGACACAGTCAAACACTTAGGCAATCACACCTTGTGAATGTAAGCGTCTTTCCTGTCATTTGGCAAGTCTCTCAGCTGCCTCCGAGCGTGAGACAACAAATCCCCTGCAAACAAGTTCCTCACTCTTCCCCTTAGTGCGATCTAACAGAGCGCAATGGCTAGAGGTGAAAGGTGGCCGGCTCGTCAGGTAATGACAGCATCTGGAATCGCCCATACAAACGAGGGGCACTTGTTTAGACTAGCCTATTTGCACCTCCCGACAGAGGGCCTTTTTAATATAATTATTAGCCTCTGTGGCCCTGCTTAGGGTTGGAAAATAGCATTCATTTTCATCTTGCTTCGTCTGCTGCTGCTCTCATATTCTGTCTCACTCACCACATCTCCAAGTAGAGGCGGCGGTGGCGGCAAAGAGCTGAATTAACAAGAACAAGTTTGGCAGGTGAGTTATATGTGACAACAATAACAGCTAGAAAAGGAGACCACCACCACGTGCCCCTCTTCACTGCACGCACACACACAAATATACGAAATGCCACAAGATTTGACAATAATAATTCTGCCAGTATCAAAATGGGTTTCCTAGATATGAAAAAGAGAGAGCACCAGAATACCTCCACACTGTTGGGCGGCAGAAGGACAGGAAATCATTAGGGTGACTGCCCTTTCTTTCTTTCAAATAATACTAGGTGGTGCAATGTGCAAAATACTGAGATAGGAAATTTCAGTGGATTCAGAGGGCCAGCCTTCTGGATCCTTGAGCCACTGGGACCTCTAAATTTGTGTAGAAGAGGGACAGATGAAAGAAGTCAGAAATCCTTTTCTGTGTTCTTTGGGTTTTTGCACACTGGAAGGAGGGCCTATAGCCTATTTCAAAGCTGGATAGACATTGCTGGCATCTTCTAGGAAAGGCAGTCCTTTGTTATTTTTGCTGGGGGAAGACATTTTTGGAGGAAGGAGAGGGAGTGAGGCGGGTGGGAAAGCAGCCCAGGAAGACAGTGTGGGGTCCCAGTGCCACTCACGAACCATCTCCTCAATACATAGATCGTGATAAAGATTTAGTATTGTGCTTTACACAACCCACCCCTTTTGTTCTTCTTACCAATCTTCTATTTGTCTTAGCCATAGAGCAGTAGCTCTCAACCTTTTGTTCCACTAGCCGTTTTGGATTTCAACTGCCAGAACCCCTGAAATGTATCTACGGTGGCTGTTGGGGCTCCTTAGAATTGATGTCTAAAATACCTGGAAGACTAGACATCGGGGCAACCACTGCTGAAAAGGAAAAACTTCAGCATTCTTGACTTTGGCCTGAAAGAAATCTAAACATCCCAGAGCATCTTAAACTGTTATACTTAGCACTGCAGCTGAACAGGATTCCTTCACAAATTAAGCTCATGAGTCATTTGAGAGTTTTATGTGTGAATCAGTCACAGAAGTTTAGAGCAAAATGGAGGCATGTTTTAAGTAGATCCATCACAGGAATTCTGGGCAGACCCTTTACAGCAGTCTTGATAAATTGGGCTTTTGGGGTTTCTGAAGGGGACTTTATCCTTCCCTGCTGTAGAGGGAAGGGGATAGCTTTGGCATAAACATTCACCCACACCTTGAATTGCTGTTGGGAATTGTGTGCTTCACAGTGGAAAGCTTCAGCTGTTTACACCTGGCCTCTATTCTCCATTCCCCTCCCCATGATCATATATGGCCAGAAGAGGGTAGGCTAACACCCATAGTGTTATGGTCCATATATTTTCACCTGTGAAAATGTTGTGGGTCTTTACAGTGCTGATCAAACTGTGACATCTGGCAGGGCAAGAGCAGCCCCTTCAAACTGCAGTGCCACTTCAAAGAGACCTCACAACCTTTTATGTGATTCATCTCTTCCTGAAATGATTCTTTCCCTTTATATTTCATCTCAGCTTATGGCACAAAAGCTGCAAGATTCACTTTTGCAGGATATTTTTCAAGCTGGGCAGGGGGTGGGAATAGAGGCATCCAAGGGACTTTTTATATATGATATCTTAACATCCTACAGCTTCCATTATCCCAAAACTCAGTGCAGGATGTAACCAACCAATGCTGGCTTAAGACATTTCACTGCTTGAGGAAGAAAAGCAAATGAGGGCCCCTCCCACCCAAATTAAGTGCCTGGTACCGTGGTACTGTGAATTTATTCTCGTCACAGAAGGTAGAAATTAAAGACAACAAATTATTTAACTAACATTTTATCTCCTTTCAGGACACACAGTTTCTGCTGCCTGAGGTAACTGTTTTTCTCTGTCTAACAGAACAGCTCTATCAACCTTTAGTACATGCGTTCAGCCTATGAATGTGGATTTCCTTGGCAATGACAGAAATATGCCTTCTTTCTGCTCTGACACTCTTTCCTTTTGTTTTGATACAGAGTCAAAAGGAATATTCCTTCAACTGATTAACTGTCCCTCTCACAGATGATATGCACATCAGCAATCAGATTTGCAAATGAAGCCCATGTTTATCTCCTAATAACCAAACAGAAAACAAAATATGCTAAATGCAAGATGTGTATCTGACAAGCAGATATCTTTCGCAATTTGAGGGAGCACCTCCGGGACAAATGTGCTATTATTGTAATCTAATCCGCAGTGTCTTTTACACTTTTGGAGCTGTTAATCTGCACAGACGTAGTACCCTACCTGCTCTTCTACTGCCTTGTAGAGAACCAAGAGTTCATCCAAAATATACCACACCAGCCTTGCCATTAGGGGCTAAGCAAGAAAGCATGCTGTAAATGTGAACAATGCTCCTGGTCTCTTAACTTCTCTACATGTCTATTAGGAATAGGTCCCATGGAACTCAGTGAATTTATTCCCAAACTGGGGTACAGTGAATTCCAACTGCAAAGATCAGGTTACACTAATTCTCACTCAATACTGATAGCTACAGTTTCCTTCAGAGCTCAACGTAAAGTGCCGGTAACCTCTTATAAATTCTTAGACAAGCTGGGCCCTGTACAGATGCTGGAATTTCTGTTCCTGTATGAATCTTCTCAAATCTTGAAGGTCTGGAGAGGATATAGGTTCCAAACATTCATGAATGGAAAGGAAATCTTTAGGGGTGATCGAAAACCTGTTTTGTTTTATGTTTTCTACTTTTAGCAGTATTTTTCAAGATGCAACATCAGAATGCCATCTCCACACAACTGTGGCAAAGCAGCTGCAAGTAAGGGGGCACTTTTCTCTCCCCCAATGGGGAAAGGGCAGGACTAAGGCAACACAAGGTGTCATGCTGGCATCGTGTGCTGAGGCAGAGCAATAGGGCTCCTGTAACAGGGCCCCTCCCCATGGCAGACCTCAAGGGAGCTAAGTATGAGCTAGCCTTCCTTGTGACATGTAGTGTTGGGAGAGGGGTTGCAGCAGTGAACCCCACACTGCTCCATTTGGTCCATAGGTTCCCTGAATGAGTCAGTGAATCGTGTGATTCAGGATGCAGGTAGGGATGGCTTTCCGAGACAACCTTGGGAGACAACTATGAGAATCAGGAAGGACACAGTCCCCGAGGATATCTCCACAATTCTGAGCTGGCTGAGGGATATGTGTCCAAGTACAGCATCACATCAGGGGCAACTGCAATAACTACTGTGGGATCACTCTTCTCAGCGTTGTAGAGAAGCTGCTTGCCCGTGTTGTGCTGAAGAGGCTCCAGGTGCTTTCAGACAGAGTCTATCCAGAAGCACAGTGTGGATTTCAAGCTAATAGATCCACTACTGACATGGTATTTTCCCGAGACAGTTGCAAGAGAAATGTAGGGAACAACGACAGCCACTTTGTGGCCTTCTTAGATTTTACAAAAGGCTTTGATTTGGTTAGTGGGGACAGCCTTTTAAAAATACTTTCCAAGTTTGGATGTCCACCTCAACTCCTTAACATCATCAGGTCCTTTCATGAGGGAATGAAGGGCACTGTAGTTTTTGATGGCTCAACATCAGATCCCTTTGACATCCGAAGCGGAGTAAAACAAGGCTGTGTCCTTGCACCGACCCTGTTTGGGATCTTCTTTGCTGTCATGCTAAAGCAGGCCTTTGGAACTGCAACAGAAGGTGTCTATCTCCTGACTAGATCAGATGGAAAGCTCTTTAATCTCTCAAGCTTGAGAGTGAAGACCAAAGTCCATCTGAAATGTATGCGGGATTTCCTCTTCACCGATGATGCAGCTGTTGTTGCCCACTCTGCTGAAGAGCTCCAACAACTCATAAATCATTTTAGTAAGGCCTGACAAGATTTTGGACTAACTATCAGCCTGAAGAAAACACAAGTCATGGACCAGGGCATGGACTCACCACCCTCTATTACCATCTCTACACAAGAATTGGAGGTTGTTCATGACTTGGTGTACCTTGGCTCAATGATCTCTGACACCCTTTCTCTAGATGTCAAGCTGGATAAATGCATTAGCAAAGCAGCTACCATGTTCTCTAGACTCACAAAGAGAGTATGGCTTAATAAGAAGCTGATGGCATATACCAAGATCCAGGTCTATAGAGCCTGTGTCCTGAGCACACTCCTGTACTGCAGTGAGTCCTGGACCCTTTGTGCACAGCAGGGGAGGAAGCTGAACACATTCTATATGCATTGTCCCTGATGCATTTTTGGTATCACCTGGCAGGACAAAGTTGCAAATAGAGTAGTCCTAGTACGAACTGGAATTTTTAGCATCTATACATTACTGAAACAGCGATGTCTATGTAGGCTTGGCCATGTTTTGAGAATGGCTGATGGTCGGATTCCAAAAAGATCTCCTGTATGGAGAATTAGTGCAGGGAAATCGCCCCAAAGGGAGACCACAGCTGCGATACAAGGATATCTGCCAGCAGGATCTGAAGGCCTTAGGAGTGGGCCTCAACAGATGGGAAACCTTGACATCTGAGCATTCAGCCTGGAGGCAGGTGGTGCATCATAGCCTCTCCCAATTTGAAGAGGCACTTGTTCAGCAGGCCAAGGCAAAGAAGCACTCCCAAAAGCACCAAAATCAGGGAGCTGGACAGGGGACAGATTGGATTTGTCTTCAGTGTGGAAGGGACTGTCACTCTCGAATTGGCCTTCTCAGCCACACTAGACGCTGTTCCAAGTCCTCCATACAGAGCATGTTACCATAGTCTCTCGAGAGTGAAGGGTGCCTGCACAGCATCAAACCAGGGGAGGGGACTTGCCCAGCCTGGATTGGAGGGAAACCTATCTGGTCCACCTTGTGGCCAAAGTTTGAAACTATATATTGTGTCCTGTCTCTTTATTGTCAGGCAGGGGACTGGCTACTAATGAGTACTGGACAGCATTTGTCTGTAATTTTTTCTCTCCTGGTGTGCCAGCAACAGCAGTAGAATGCATTAGTGCTGAGTGCAACAAATTCTTTCTGTGGAATAGTATGGCATAGTTTGAAAAATTCCTGTCAAAATGCCTCTAAATGCTTTAAAAGCAATTTAGGGAAAAAACAACTAAAATTATTCACTGCACACAAAATTAACTTTGTAGTTATTTGTCCTATTGCATGTAAATGTAACATGTATCTGTTTCCTAAAAGTAATTAGTTACAGGTACCTGTGGCAGAGGAACTAGAGATGAAATTGCTAACATACGCTGGGTTATGGAGAAAGCCAGAGAGTTCCAGAAAAATGTCTACTTCTGCAAAAGTCTTTTACTGTGTGGACCACAGCAAACTATGGCAAGTCCTTAAAGAAATGGGAGTGCCTGACCAACTTATCTACCTCCTGAGAAACCTATATATGGGACAGGAAGCAACAGGTAGAACTGGATATGGAACAACTGATTGGTTCAAAATTGGGAAAGGAGTACGACAAGGCTGCATACAAGGCTGCATCATATTGTCCCCCTACTTATTTAACTTATATGCAGAATACATCATGTGAAAGGCAGGACTAGAATTAAGATTGCTGGAAGAAATATCAACAATTTCAGATATGCAGGTGATATCACTCTGATGGCAGAAAGTGAGGAGGAATTTACCAACCTCTTAATGAGGGTGAAAGAGGAGAGTGCAAAAATGGTCTGAAGCTCGACATAAAAAAAACTAAGATCATGGCCACTGGTCCCATCACCTCCTGGCAAATAGAAGAGAAAGATATGGAGGCAGTGACAGATTTTACTTTTTTAGGCTCTGTGATGACTGCAGATGGTGACAGCAGCCATGAGATTAAAAGACACTTGCTTCTTGAGAGGAGATCGATGATAAACCTAGACAGCATCTTAAAAAGCAGAGACATCACCTTGCCAACAAAGTTCTGCATAGTCAAAGCTATAGTTTTTCCAGTAGGAAAAGTGGAAGTGAGAGCTGGACCATAAAGAAGGCTGATCGCTGATGCTTTTGAATTATGGTGCTGGAAGAGACCCTTGAGAGTCCCTGGACTGCAAGGAGAACAAATCTATCCATTTTGAAGGAAATCAACCCTGAGTGCTCACTGGAAGGACAGATCCTGAAGCTGAGGTTCAATACTTTTACCATCTCACGAGAAGAGAAGACTCCCTGGAAAAGTCCCTGATGTTAGGAAAGTGTGAAGGCAAGAGGAGAAGGGGATGACAGAGGATGAGATGGTTGGACAGCGTCATCGAAGCTACCAACATGAATTTGACCAAACTCCAGGAGGCAGTGGAGGACAGGAGGGCCTGGCATGCTCTGGTCCATGGGGTCACAACAAGTCAGACGAGACTTAACAACTAAACAACAACAGCAACAATGGCATTTCTATCAGTTATCTCCATGCCCTAATCCAAACTGGTGGGGGGAGCACCATTTTTTTTTGTCTAGTAACTGCCCACATGCTTAGAGCAGGCACACTGAAATCAATAATGGTAACCAATAAATCCCATTGATTTCAGTGGGTCTACTTTAAGAATTAGTATGTCAGGATCCAACATGATATTTTATGATTCCTACATATTAAGCAAATACGAAAACAGGTTTCCTTCATACATTTCCTATGTAAGAATGAACTTCATTTTTATATAGTTTCTGAAGAGCCATGGTCTGCTTGGCCCTAGATCTCGTGTTTTGAAAACCATTCACTTTGCTCCAATTCCTTTTATTAAAAAAACAAGATTTTAAAATATATAAATACAGATAAAAGGAACATTTCAACACTGAGTACCAAGCCAAGATATGGCTTTTTGAAAGAAAGAGGGAAGGGGAAAAATCCTGAGGCAAATTAAAGCCCAATTTAACTTTTGCTCAATAATTTCACTTTTTCTGAATGAATCATTTATGTGGTGAAAAACTTCAGCTTACCATACCAGAAAACTCAATTAATAGCTATCATCCTTCCAGCCAGGTGAATATATAAAGATGGGGATGGAGAATGGCCCAGGGAAAAAAATCCAATATTTCAGTTTTGAGTGCTGACATGTGTGATATAAAGAGTAAATTGGCAAATAGTTTTCACCCTGAATACTATTTCAACAAACCATTTGATGAAAACCTCTGAATGCAAAATCCATCTGGAGAAATTAGAAATCATGTGGGAATAATTCACAGCTAGATAAAAAGTGTTATATTCATTGGGGTAATTAGCACATGACAAATTATTGAACAGCCTGACTTGCAAATATTTTTCAAAGCAAAGTTTTGATAGTACTATAAACTGTTTTCTTTTACGTATTTGAGACCCTTCTTGTTACTGCCACAAACATGTCAGAGCCATCACATTTTGTGGTGGAAAGTCTCTGAAAATAAGCAACACTGATATCGACAGCTTACTGGTCAACAGTCTGGGTCCCCCCCCCCCGCACTTGATATCCAGGAACATTTTTTAGTGGTTCTTCATGCACGTTGCTTCAAAAGATAAATACATGCACATGGAGAACAAGCCTAGCAACTCTGGTAACAAAAAAAGAAATGAAAACAAAAAACAAGGGAACAGATGTATTTCTATATACATCAACATAATCACAGCAAGTACTGTTTGATGATATCTGACTTTTGCATACATGCCATTAATATATTTTGTATCTATATCATAACATATATAGTTATTATCAGTAATTATTAGTAATAATAATTATTAGCACTTATTAGCTCTTCCTTCCTTCCTTCTGAGCATTACACAATTTAAAATTATGGACATATGTGAAATACAGGTAAAATTAAAAACAAATTAAAATGTTAAAATAATTAGTCTGTTTTTGACAAGAAGCGGGTTGCTTCAAACACCATTATCTTGGCTATATGATCTTCTTTTGTACGCGTGGTGAGGCTCTTATTGTGATACTGTTCATATTCTTTTCCCTGGGTTTCATCAGCTCAGATAAATATGAGGCATTTTACCCTTCAAACTCTCCTTTTGTTTCTTCCCATAACAGGCCATGGCTCACCACTTTTCTGACATCTGGCATGGAACCTTGGTCACTGTTGGAATGCAAAACTTTTAAAAAGTAACTTCTGCGTAGTCTCTACCTAGAAAATCCTGGAAAGGGTTGCTATACGTCCGAATTGACTTCACAGTTTTTTTTAATTAATTGTATGTCACCATACTACTTATGATTGCATTTGTACTATTAGATTTTAATGATTCTATCATTAAAATTGTCTTTGCTTGTCATTTTTATTGTTTTATCATTATAGTAGCCTGTCTTTATCACCTAGCAATGGAAAGGCAGAGTAGATGTGTAAGAGACAAACAGAAAGGTAGGTCAATACATACTAACCTCAGCCAAGGATCAATTCATACACATAGCAGCAAGGAGGCAATATTTTCCTTGGAAGTAAATTTGCCACCTTGACATCATACCTAGAGATCTGATATCAGTCCATAAGATTCTCCCAGACCCCTGACTTTTCCTAACAGTTTTCAGCCCTCAAGACAGAGATAAACATTACTGTAATAGCTGGCTACCACACCTTCCTTTCATACTTAATAGTAAGCATGGAGGACTAGCGTAAATGATGATCCTTGCATGGGCCACAGGGGAGATTTGATCCTTTGTCTTTTGAAACAGTACTGACCTCGATTATAGGGGCCCACACCTAAAGTGTGCATTGCCAAAGAAGAATGTTTCAGAGAAAAGATCCATTGTGTGAACCATGGGTCTAAACTAGTAAGGCTTTTTTAATGCTCTTATGAAATGGATGGATCTCTTTTTTTGTTGGCAAGGCAAATTGCAGGCTCAGTAACACGTTCCAGATGCAGATCGTGACAGGTAACAAGAGGGCAAATCCCTTCTCTGCTACCCATGCCAGGATTCCAATTCATATACAGTACTATGGTTCAAAATGCATCTATGTCAGGTCCCCCCCTTACCTGAAAGTGAGAGTGGTGCTACTCTCCTTTTGAGTAGATCCCAGACAGTGACTTCTAAGAAGAAACAGTAGAATGACATCTTGAAGAGGACAATGCATGGGGAAGTACCATTCTAAGCTCAGCTTTTTGAGTAAGGAAAAGGAAGTTTATTTGCTCAACGAAAAAGACATCGCTGCTTGCAGTGTCTTTAAAGGGCTCGCCCAGATGAAGTGCTTGTTCTTCCCGATCCCCTGAAGCCAGCTGGTGCTTCTGTTTTCTTGTTTGTCTGTGGATTACTACCAACGTTGAAAGCTTCTGGCCACAAAGCCTTTGCCACCAGAGCTCTGTTCCTTACAAATCAAAACAAACAGAAGCACCTTTTGGAGGTGGTTTTTAAAAACTCAGGAAGGCCAAGGTTTTTGTCACCCTTTGCCACCATTGATACCGACTTCAGTCTTGTATTGTCTGTATTGCAAGAAAAATATCAATGCACATGGACGCGAATGGACAGTCTGTCTCCATCAAAAAAATCATTCAGTCACAGTCGCAACATTTTCTCAAATGACCACACCAAGTTTGCAAGTAAGGGTTCTTATCTATTCCTTATTCCTTCAGAGACTTTGTCTTATCATAGTAATCTTTTAAAACTCACATGCTGTCTCTTTCAGAAAGATATTGCAGATAGGAAATGAGGCAAATCGTGATAATGGCTTGCTTCTTAATAGAAAGGTTAAATATTGAGGAATGATTGCTAAACCACTGAGAAATGTGAGATTCCTTTCCTCTTTTTCCATTTGTTTGGTTTAATACACCTACTAGTTACATTACTGTATATATAATTGACTGTACAGTATATGTTTATATTGTTGCTGACTTGTCTATATTGTGATTACTTGTGAACAACGAAGTTATTTGTTCATTCAAATAATGACTAAGTCTCTTTTATTATTTGGCTGCTTTTAAAATAACAAAATATTTTAGATTACAGTTCTAAAAACCATACAACCATCATAAAGCTCACATTTGTCTGCCTTGTAGAAAGCATAGAACAAAATAAAACAGAAAAAGGAAGATGGAGGAAATAGCTGATGTTTTAAATTCCTCTGCAGTTGTGTGCACGCAAGTAGAAATATATGCATGAGTACAGTATTCTGTATCTGGTAAGGAAATACAGCACATGGGACTTAAATACAGACCATCTATTTCCTTATTCAACTTCTTTCACATGGTAGCTGGGGGGTTTAGGAAAGTGCAGCGGAAAGAAGCAAGTTTCCAAAGCTAGAAACATACACTTTGACATTTTCTCTTGAGCACTACAACTTCTGTATTCAAGATACAATGGTGCCTTGAGATATGAACTTAATTGATTCTGGAAGATGGTCGTAACTCAAATTAGTTGTAACTCAAAGCACCATTTCCCATAGGAATACACTAAAACATGATTAATCTATTCTGGCCGGGGGGAAAAAACTCCACCAAAAAAACAAAAAACACTCCAAGACCCATCAGAAATGTGATTGATCCATTCTGGCCGGGAGAAAAAAAACACAGAGAAAAGCAAACAAACACTGCAAGACCCATTAGAACCATGGGAAAAAAAACAAAAAGCAAATAAAGACTGCAAGACTCATCAAAAATGCGGGGAGGGAGACACCAAAAAGTAAACAAAGACTGCAAAACCCATTGGAAATGCAGAAAAAAACACCAAAAAGCAAACAAACACTGCAAGACCTATCACAGCACAGAAACATAACCCATCCCCAGCCCAAACATACACTGCAAAACCCTGTGCTCACACAGAACAGGCATTTTAAAAAGCAGAAAGCAGTACCAGGCAGTCTGAAGCCTACTCCGAACGCACACTCTCTAACCTCTGGGGCGAAAGAGATACAAAGCAGCAGCCTCTTCGCCGACCAACGGTTAGCAGTTCAAATTCCCTGCCATTTCTCCAGTCATAACTCAAAGCTCCGGTCACAAGTCAAAGCAAAATTTTGCTGATCGTAACTCAAAATGGCCGCATGTCAAGACGTTCGTAAGTCGAGGCACCACTGAACATAACCTTGGGTAAAGATGGGAGAGCCTTCAAATCCTCCTAGTTGTAGCAAAGGAGAAACATCAGACAACAGTATAGAATACATCTGAAAAGGAATCATGTCATATTCTGAGCCAGGCTTCTACTACCATCTTCATCTCATGTCCAATAAAACCAAAGAGAGGAAGAATGGGTTTCAGCAATGCTGGCGATTTTTCAAAATTTTGTTCCAGCACCTACATCCTCAGTTATGGAAACCAGTGACACTAACTGCAGACTTAAAAACTCGAAAAAATGTCTGTTTTTTGGAGTTGCTTGTCTTGTGTGCCACTTCCTGTGAACACCCCTGTAAGTTCATTTTATAGTTAAATTTTCATTTTGCTAGCATTGGTATAGTCAGCTACAAGGTTACCAAAAAATGGGAACAGCAGGTATTTTCTCTGGAATTGTCTGTTTAACCATCTTAAGCTCTGCTTCATATACTTTTCTCTGGTCTGAGACAACCAGCTTTGTGGACAACAGTTTAGTACTTCCCACTTGCTGTACAATTTCAGTTGTTTTTCCCAGAGTCAGATCCTTTGCCATAAGTGTTTTCTCACATATCTTTTGTCTTCATGACATCTTGATCTCTGAATATGTTCTCTGCAAAGGTAGCAAAATCTCACTGCATGATGCTCCTGCAGAGTAGCTACATAGGTTTCAGGGGGAACTGAGAATATGAACAGAATGTAAAATATGATGATAGAAAGTTCTGAGAGTGGATTAGAATTTTAAATCCAGACCATCATTCGACACAGTGTGCAAAATCAGTGATGGGGAGAGCTACTTAAAAATCTGTTGGCTGTCAGAGCCAAGGCAATGAAGGAACAAAAACAGGGCATGCTGGACTGTATCACACATTGAGGTGGCTGCTACAAGCAGCAAAGATTGGGAACCACAAAAGAGCACACAAGTTTTAATAATTTAATTTGTCATTGTTGATTTTCAGAGACAGAGAAACACAGGATCATCTTTAATGGGGGGAGGTTACCTAGCAGAACTGGATGTGTCAAGCAGAACTGAAGAGGGTTCAAAGTAGAGTTGATGGGGGCATCAAGCTGAACTCATGGCTGTCTTTACTACAGATGGAGACGAACCACCAAAATGGCCCTTCATCTTGGTCCCACGAATTTCCCCCTGGTGAACCAACAAACCACAAATCCGTTTGCTGGTTTGTCAAGTCACTCTCTTTTATTTTTTAGGACAGCCCCCACTTCCCACTGCCCCAACACTTCCTTACCTTGTCCTGCTACCTCCTCCCACTCCACCACCACTGCCGTCTCCACTGCCGCCTCTACTGTAATGGAAGCTAGGCTGCAAGAACGGCCGTTTCCATTCTGGCAGCCTAACTTCCATTCCATTGCAAACAGCGGCAGGAGGGGCTTCCCTTTGGGCAAGCCTGCCCAAAGGGAAGCCCCCCCTCCACTGTGTGCAAAGACAGTGGAAAGGGCTCACTTCGGGCAGCCAGGTGACCTGCCCATCTGTCTATGCCCATGCAGATCAGCAAGGTAGAGGAATTCCCTTTGCTGCAGATCAGCTGAAGGCAATCCCCTCACTGTCTTTGCAAACATTGGAGGGGGGAGATTTCTTTCAGGCAGAGAGGCAGCTTGCCTGTATGTCTATACCCACACAGATTAGTTGATCTGCAGCGGCATAGACAGACAGGGCAAGCCCGAATGAAGGGAATTCCTCTACCTTGCTGTTTGCAAAGACAGTGGGGGGAGGGGATTCCCTTCTGTCAAGATTCCCTGTCAGTCTTTGCCCTGTGGATCAGCTGATCTGTGGGGGCATAGCTAAAGATGGGGACAAAAAAATGAATATAAAAGATGTATTTTTGTCCCTTCATATTGATTGGGGGGTCTCCGGATCTCACAAATAGGAAGAGGCAAATATCTGATGAGTCAGTGATATTCAACGAATATCGTGATTCATTTTTATATTCATCCCCTTATCTAGTGTTTATATATCTATATATGTAACATACATAACTTGTGTGTGTGTGTGTATAAAGAATAAAACTTGTGATAGTTGTGTTGCAGTACACAGTGTCCAGCCACTACTCAGAATATGATTTTTCAAGTTTTGACTTCTGCAAATGTAACTGCAGAGGCTGGAAATCCAAGGTTTTGAGCAATGGCCTTCTTTGCCGATAGTCATCCTTCAAGGGCCAACCCTGTCACATGACAGAGATGTTTTTGTAATCCTAGAACTAGAACAGGAGTACATGGAAAAGAAGAATGGCAAATAATAAGTGACTCATTCTGGGCCCTTTTCATAGACATTGCTGGAAAAAGTCTGAGTGTAGCAGGCCTGTGGAAACAGAACAAGAACTGTGGTATTCAGAACATGTAGGAGATGTGTCAAGCTATACAGATGTGTGTGAAACACCCGAGATGCTAATTTGAGGCTCAAATGACTGTTTAAACAACTGTTGTTCATTCAGTCCAGTAAAGAACATGTTGGACAATTATTTTATTTTGTTTTTGTTTTCTTTGATCAAATATACAGGAGCTGCTAAATGTGTCCTTGAGAACATGGAAGGGAGGGAAGTCCTCCTTATTAGCTAATCCACCTTTAAGACTTTGCTCAACTGGGACAGAATCTAAACCAGTGTTTCCCCACTTGGGGGTCATGACCCTCAAGGGGACTGCAACCTGTTTTCAGGGAGGGGGCTCACAGGTCACCTTATATGTGTTGTAACCCTTGTCAAATTAATTTCTTTCTTGACCTTTCAGAGCAGGATATTAAAGTTCGTGTGTATGTGTATGTATGAGAAGCAGGCCCTTTGGGGGAGAAAGAAGCCTCCTCTTTCTGAGAAGAGATTACCAGGACTATTTTTCACCAAAAAAAGAGGAAAGAAATGCCAGCATAAAAATATAATTGCTGCCACTTCCACAAGAAAAGGGCTTTAACTATGACACTTAAAGAAGGGGAGGGAAAGGAAAAAGTAGATGAAAATCTGCACACAATAAACCCCCAGGAGGAGGACACGAAAACAAACATCCCTCCCCCTTCTGCCGAAGGCACTAGGAAAGTTCTATCCTGGTTTCTGAGGGGGATGCCCTCTGGACGAAGGTCTTGCCACCTCCCCAGGTACTGTGATGTCCTTCCACTCCCTGGCCCATCTTTCAAGTCCTTTGCCTTCTCTTCTCCCTACCTTTAATCTCCCCCAAGCCTGTTTCCTCCCCAGTTTGGAAGTGGCGGTGGCAGAGTTCATGGCAGGAGCAGTAGGAGGGTGAGCAGAAGCAGCATTGATGATGCCACCATATTGGGGAATGACACGATGGCATATTTATACAAATTACTTGGCTATTATAAAAGGATGCCATGACTTGAGAAAGGTTGGGAATCACAGGTCTAAACTCATCTTGGTCATAAAACCCTGTTTTATGCCTGGACAGTCATAGAGATGAAATTGGTCAGACAGGGTTAAGATTGGTTCAAGCCACATAGCTCTGGTTACAAAACTTGTTGGAAAAAGAGAAGGAATGTGACCTTTATAATGGGATTTTGTGGCAGAGCAGAGCGCATACTCATATCCCTGTAAGGGTCTGGGCATTCTGGAAAAGGCTTATAAGCTGTGAGTGAATGAGTGAACCCTCCCTAAGGTTTCCAGACATAGTGCCACTGGAGTGTAGTTTTCTGTGACAGTTATCGCAGGGAAATATGTAGGAATAGTGTGAGACCAGACCTTATGGGAGGAATCCTTCCTGAGCAAGTAGGGAAGAAAGCCTACAGGAGGCCACAGCCAAAAAAAAAAAAAAAAAAAAGAGCTCCAGGAAGCAGAAAGGAGCTGTGCCACAAAGGATTTCAGATTTAGAGTGTGAGCAGGTCTACGGTGCTCCCATTTAGGAAAATAATGTAGCCTCTCTGTCCCAGACCAAGGGGAAGCTCTGAGCAAGAATTCTCAGCTGGAATCCACACATGCACTCATTCCTAGATGTGACCCTCTGCTTTACAGACAATGCAGGGGGGGGCTTGTGGTGATGGAGGGGTGGCAGCAGCGTCACCAAAATGAATCCTGCCCCAGATCCCTTAGATGCTCAGCAAGGCATGCAAGCTTGACCTCAGGGTAAAATGCCAAAGGTACTCCTTTGCCTGGGTTCTACTTATCCTGGAGCTGGCAAGGAGATGGGGTCCTTGTGAGGTTCTTTGCCTCCTTTTGAAAAACAACTTGTTTTATTTATTTATTTATTCCAAGGGTAAAGGGAAATAACTCGGGGTTACAGGGAATATATCATGCTATACATTATCATATATTATCTGTACTTAAACATATCATTACATTAAAGACTCCTGTGTCTGTTAGTTGCCTATATAATTCCAACTAGAGTTATTTGACTATTTTGGAGTAAAATTATCACATTTTGGCTTTCAGGTCATAGAACGGATCCAGTTATATATATAGGGTCCCATTTTTCAGATGCTTCTTGGATTGATTTGCCTTTCAAAGCTTCTGTTAAAAAAATATTTAAAACAACTTGTATGGTTTTAAGTATTATGCACCTCAGCCTGGCTGGAGGGGGGCACCACTGGATGATCTGCCTCAGGCAGGAAGATGTCTTTGACCAACCAGGAATAAACATGTCTTCCTTTCACAAGTGAAGGCAGTAGCTTTTGTAAACGCACCATATACTGAAATATGACTCCCATTCTTCTACTGCTGGATGAAAGCCAGAGTGGGAAATATCACAAGGCCGGAGATTTAGGGAGAAAGAGGCCTAGCAGGCGAGCCAAATAAGGAAGAGGAGGCATGGTAAGACTGTCTGATGCAGAAAGTCAGCAGCAACTCAAGGCAGAGATGCTGAGGAGTAAAATGTGCTTTTAAACCAAGAGAATCCAAATACCTGTTCCCAAATTGCTTGGGATCTTGTTCCTGATGACGGTGACACAGCTGACAACATCTGGATGCAGATAATCTGTTCCTTGATTCGCTTTTCAGTGTTTACAGTTTGTCTCCATTCTCTCAGTCTCTCCTCCTTCCACTTTCTTTCATATCACCAACCTCTTGATGTGCTCCTTCCCCCTCCTTCTTTCTAGCAAAGCTCTCTGGGGACAAACCTCAGAAAAACCAACTGGGAAGGAACGGCAGGGCAGCTGCACAGATACAACAAGAGGCTCAGCAACAATGACAGATCAAATCTGTTGCCTCTTTTCCTTCACTTGTTTGCACCTGAAACACAAGAGGAAAGAGGAAACTTTCGTCTCAGCCACAAACCACCGGAAGAATGGGAAAGGATGAAGGCAGTAGGCGAAACCTGACTGATAGCTGATTACAGTGGTTTCTCAGGTTTTAGCACATTAAAATGGGTTTAACCCTTCGAAGTCTGGGTACTTGCTAAGAGTGGGAGTGTAACGGTTTGATGACAGAGAGGGAGGAATACCTCAAGTACTGCTGCATGTGGTGTTCCATTAATGAGTCTTGCTTTTTGTTGCAGGAACATGTGTATACTAATATGTTCTTTGGGTTGGAGCCAAGAGTTGGGCACTCCTATAATGTATGGTTAATTAGTTGTTTGGGCGTAAATTCAGCGCGATAAATGAATGGAACTGATTTGTCTCCAAAACGCAGATCTCTTTAGCACCCTTTTCAGAGGTGCTAAATGACTCTAGAACGTCTTAAGGACAAGAGACCTGAAAGTGTGCCAATGGATTAAAGGAGGGAGACAGTGTTAACAGGAGGAGCCCCTTCCTGTTCTGCCGAAGGCCCTTAGCTACATCCCTTGTATCTCCAGAGGGGAGGGGGTATCCTTTGGGTAGGAAATGGTACAAAACGTCCAACTCTAGAACAAAGAAACAAAAACTCTCAACATCTGAAAAGTTGGATGTCTGGGACACTCAGGCGTTCCTCCCAGGAAGCCTATTGGGCTAGATGAGCCCTTGCTGTTTTAATTCACTTCCATCAGCCTTATGTTTGCTAGCAAACAAATGCTATTTTTGCCTCAGATATTTCATACTGAAACTGTTTAACCAAAGGGTTAGAGTGACAGAAAAAAGTATTATTAAAGTGATTAACATTGTTGTTGTTGTTGTTGTTGTTGTTGTTGTTGTTGTTGTTGTTGTTGTTGTTGTTGTTGTTGTGTACTCTCAAATTGCCTCTGATTTATGGAGACCTTATGAATGAGATAGCTCCAGAAGATCCTGTCCTCAACTGCCTTGCTCACCTCTGGTAAATTCAAGCCTGTGGCTTCCTTTACGGAGTCAGACGATCCTGTATTTGGTCTTCCTCTTTTCCTTTTCTGATTAACTGACCAGCCGCTAAGCCAAACACGTAGAACATAAAAATAATGATCAGAAATATGGATTTTGCATTCTGCATTTAAAATGTCCTCCTGCCAAGCTGAAACCAACATATGTACGATAGCAGTTGTTCACTTTGACTCCTTATTATCATCACTTTATTCGCTCCTCAACAAACATGTGTTTATTGATTAGCATATGTATTATAATATGTATTTATTAATATCTGTACTATTAAAAATTAATATAATTATGTATCTCTAGATTTTAGATATAGATTAAGTATGATGGTGAACAGAATCCTATTTTGATTTTATGCAAGAGAAAATGAAATCACAGAAGTCATACAGCTAATTGCAGCTCATTAACAGGGTGCTGGTCACATGCCTGATTAGATGAATGCATTTAACCAGACATGCAACTAAATGCAACTGACACCTTGTTCATTAGTTGGAATTTGCCACTGTAACTTACTCAGCTTTACTTACAGCAGTATAAAAACTCAACAGGATTCTGGTCTTTCCCTCTATGGGAAAGATTGTAGAGATAGCAGATCTTATTTATTTATTTATTTATTTATTTATTTATTTATTTATTTATTTATTTATTTATTTATTTATTTATTTATTTATTTATTTATTTATTTATTTATTTAAAACATCTTCCCCTGACATGTGTGTGAACCCATGACTAGATTAAGTTTTCTTGACATCAGTGGCTGATCTCTAAACATAACTACAGTACAGTACATGCACATTTAACAGCACATACAGTGATGGAAATACATATAACCCAAAATAAATACAATAAGAGATTAGCCAGTATTCTCTTGTGGATGAGTATGTATGAAACTAAAGTTTGGACAAGTGGTTGTGGCTATTTGGCAAGGTGACCATTTGCACAACAGGCACCGCAGCTGGAGTTCCCCACATACAGTGTCCCTGGATACTGACCAGTGAAAACAATGTCTGGATCAAACCCCATGTACAATAATGGAAATACAGTAGGTCCAATTAATTATAATAGTAGTCACAACAGGAGTGAACAAAGCGAAAAGAAATGGAAGGAGAAGACAGACCTAGCTAAGTATTGGCGCATGATATTATATTATCAGCGTTACTGCTGCCTGATCAAGCACTCACGTTCACTTGCCACTACCTTTTACTTTGTACAAATGCAAAAGACATGTTAAGGGTACAGAAATGTTAACTTTCCATAATGTTACTCAAACATTGTGTTTATTGTTCAAGATGTATTCATACGTCGGTCACACGGTTTTCACAAGCTTCTGATGGGGCTCCACCTGTCAATTTCTGTCTTGATCTTTCTTCCGTTCTCCCTCTTTCAGCTTCACTGTTGCTGCAATTTAGCACCTTGCTTTTCCAGTGCAGCAGATTTATCCATAAGGTGTAAAAGAAGTCTGAGATGACCTCCATTTCCTATCCTAATGGCCTATGAAAAATGTATTTAGATGCTGAATTTAAGTTTTGAGTGCCACGCCAATTAACTGTGTGCCATAAGTGTAGCACACTGGATAGGACACCGGCACGGAGGAAGGCAGGGGGAGAACAGCCTTAAAGTGGATACACTTTAAGTTATGAACTGTAAGTTATGTCATGTTGTGTTATGTAGCATCAAATCAGAGTAGGGTGTGACGCGACGTCAGAGACATGAATGGGGCAAATGTGACATGGCTCTGAAAAAAATGAATTCCTTCCCTTCTTCTTAAGAGAGCATTTTACTTTTAATCAGAGAGCGGCTGTCAATTCTGTTAACAGCGTCCTGACCTGAATTTTCAGGCGAGAGAGGCAGATGGTGACTCAGACGTGGGGCCAAGTTTGACATTCCAGGCAAATGTTTTGGGTAGCGCATCTGTGCACATAAGTCAGAGCTCAGAGGAATGCTAATAACCATCCTAGCTGGGGGATGATGGGAGCTGTAGTCCATAGAGTAACTTTTTTCATTTGTTTCACTATAACGACAGTTCCGTGCTCTTTTCTCCTCCCCCCCCCGCGCCCTGCTTTTTACCTTGCTGATACTGAATCAATAATTTCATTTCTCTATTACAAATCTTAAGACAATACCAGCAGAAAGTACACTGGAATTTTACTTACTCGTGTTTAATTATTGATGTGGGCTTCTTTAAACATCTTTGGCTCTCCGAAACAGCCCTTTAGAACTGTGTTCCATTTCTTACCGCTTACCTATTCTGTTTGTTCTCCGTCTCCCTGATCCTTTTCGATTTTCTGCAGGTTAGCAAGTGCTGCATTGTCTGCTTTTGAAATGTGTCTTTAGGCATGCTTTTGTTTGACAAGAAATGCCAAGGCTGAGCTGACAAAGTCTGTTTGAAAATCTTTTTCCAGATATACAAGATCAGTAAGTCTGTTCAATGTATTCTGTGATTAGTATTTTTCTTCAGATATTTATATCAACATTTCAGTTTTCGTGAAAGCTGTTTTCCCGAACATACCTGTCAGTGAGAAACTTACTCAAAGTAAAGTAACAGTATCATTTATACATTCAAATGTAGAGATATATTTATGGTAAACAGCTGACATCTCCCTCCCTATAACTTGAAAGAAAATATACCCTTAACAAGCACTTGGAGTCAGACATGGCTTTTTCTGCGGCTTGAAACAAATATCAGCAAAAGGAATGTGTCTCTTAGGCCTTTGGGTTTTTGCTTTTTGCAAGGCCTAAACCTAATATTTATATATTTGAACCTTCCCCCTTGTAATGGCAGTTAACTTTTGCAAGGCAAGACATACTGAAAAAGAAATTTTAATGCATGTGTGTTGCATATTTGTTACCAAGACGAATTGTGTTTCCCACCTAAACTGGGTTATTTTCGGGCAATGTAGATGTTTCCCCCCACAAATGTATCTACCACCCCTACCCCCCACAAAGCAGGTAAAAAAAATCACCATGAAAGATTTGAAAAAAAGGATCCTTAGATATAGTAGTTTTATGGAACTGCTGTCGTTCTAAGAGGACTACAAACCCAGGCCTGCTTAACTCATGGTTCGTGGATAAGCTAGAGTTCCTTGGGAGATTGTGGGACATTAAGATCAGTTCCATTCTGATTAAAATGCAGAACCAAATGCATGCACAGTTGTAAATATGCATGTAACTGTCTATACAGTAGGTTACGTGGTGCTCTGTCCAAGGGCAGAGGCATCTGGCAGCCTTTGAGACAGATACGACTATTTTTGTAATAGGTGGGTTAACATGTAAATAGATATTCTTCCCTCATTCAATGTGCTTTTCTCTGTTATTTATCACCCCTGCTTTTCCCTTCTTCATCAAGTGCAAGAAATCTGCACTGCAATTCTCAGTGTAGAAAATGGGCAACATCAGAGAGAAAAGCTATAGTCTGACATTATTTTTAAAGAGATTTGTTGCCTTCTTTATTAGCACGGACAATGATGCCCTGTTATTGGTATCACTGCCTCCCTCAGAAAAGGGATGTTGCATGGCAGTTCGTTAACATATTGTGTTATAACTACCAAAAAAAGACATGGAAATAATCTTTGGTTCACTCTAGCAGCCAATTCTTAAATTTTGAAAATAGTTTTAAAAATTCAAAAGAAATAACTCCCCCGGCAAAATGCTTTCCTTGCCACTTATCATAGATAAGAGAATGGCATAAATGTAGGTTTGTTTTTCCCTATTCATACTATCTCTACAAATGGCTTCAAATATCCTTTGAAAGTAGCTAGGAAATGTTATTTGTGACCCCCTCCAAATGTAGTTGCAACTATCCATTACATTGTATTTAAAATGTAACTCTGTCCCTCTCTTATTTTAAAAGTAATTAACTAAATTGCTTGTAACTAATCACTTCCAAGCTCTGAGTTGCCTATATATCAGTAGTTTTGTTGCTGAGGAGATTGCGTAGAATTTCAGTCAAACATGTGATTCCGCCTAAGCATTTTGAAGTGATGCCCCCCAGAGAAAGCCATACTACTTTACATAGACTGGCAAATAATGTTGCTGATACAGCCAGTGGAAAACAGCCACTTTCTACACCTTCTGCCTATATCAGTGGTCCCCAACCTTGGGTTACCCAGGTGTTCTTAGACTACCACTCCCAGAAACTCTAGTCAGCACAAGCTGGTGATGAAGGCTTCTGGGAATTGTAGTCCAAGAACATCTGCGTTACCCAGGGTTGAGAACCACTGCTCTAAATCGCTGCCAATATGGAGAATGTGCTGACCAGCCTCTTTCTGATGAGCCTTCTGTGAGATTCCATGTGCTGCTAAGTGGAAGGACAAAATCTTAAGACTCAACATGCCCAAAGAGAAAATAAAAATAAGTAGTTTATCTGTTTCTGAGTACAGATATTCTGGCATGTGGAATTAAAGTGGTTAAGGGATGCTGTGTATAACCTGGAAGAGGGTACCAATTGCTCATAGCTTGGAAACATTTTTTAAAAGCATCTTGCTTGTGCTTTTCGGACAGTTGTTATAAAAGCAGGCGAGTCAAGCATCTTATGAGAACAATTTCCTTTAAAAGGTGCTGAGTTCGCTAATTAAGTGAGAAACACCTCCTATTAATAATTCATCAGGCATACAGGATAGGATAAAGACAAGCGTCTAAAAATATCAACCATGTAAGCCAGGTTTGAAACAGCTCTGTTAAAATTAAAAAAGATGAAATTCTTTGACTGTCTCACTTTCTAACGGAACACAAGAAAGGAATACTTTAGTTGATTCTCACCCTCCAGGCAAAGTAGTATAAAACCCCTGGCCTGATTCCAACCCCATTATCAAAGGACCACTCACCTAATCTAAAAAAGCAGCTCTTCATCAATTTATCATTAACAAGAGCATTACAATATAATGTAGGGAAACGGCTTTCCACCAGGGATTCAGTTAATGGGAGGCTAGAGCCGGCTAACAAGCATGGCTGCAGATATGCCACAGTAGGTGAAGATAATATACATATATTCTGGGCAGAGAACACCGCAAACAGCTCCTTCCCCTACCCTTGATGAGTTTTTACTCTTGGAAGAGTAAAAATTGAGGGGGGGAATTAAATGGCATTATAAGTCTAAGCCTTGCAGTATATTTTCTGCATCATTTGCCAAAGTAAGAAGGTCCTTGCACAACATATCATACAGTTGTCTTGTACAAATTGCTGAGCCATGGAGAAAAATGTGTCTTTCTCTTTGTTGCTGAATTAGAAGGAGATTCCTCTTAAACTGTTGCAGATGCTAAGATTCTGATGCTAAGATATTTCCTCATCCCAATACTTAGGGACACAGGGGCATGGAGGAAGATGTGTCAAACCAACTGTGGCCGCTTTGAGAGCCAATGTTCCCAAGGAGCATTTGAGCTCTGCAGGTCTCCACATGAAAATAAATACACACATGATGGGAAGTGACAACTCTCAATGTACTCAGGTTAGATCAGATATTACTTCCTTCATACCACTACACCAAGATCAATGCTCAGGATGAAATATTTTATCCTGGATCATCATTTTGTACTTTGAGTTATGATGTTATTTTAGGATGGTGGCTATCTTCAATGCATATAGGGGAGTGTTGGAGGGGATGCTGGAATCAGAAGGGGCACTTTCATCTTCCAAAGCTCCTCTGAGTAGAAGCTATATTTAATTTCAGTTCACTTCACATTTCAGGATCACTGACAACCAACTAAATGAAATTAAGTCAATGTTTACCCTATTTTTTAAAAAAATTATTTAAAGTATATACTAGACTTGAATTGGGATCTCGCTGAATAGATCTCCAACTCCAGCTTCCAAAATGCTGTAGCATCTGATCTCCCAGACTATTTATTGACCTAGCAACCCCACCTTTGCAATTTCGGTGAAAGCATAACTTACTTCTACTCATTCATTCATCTCCTTACCACTCTCTGATTCAGAAGGTTATTGGCATGTCTTGACATGACCAGCCTAGTCTTACCAAGTCATTTGTTTCCTACTTTTGTTGCAGAGGAACAGTGTTGAAGGTGTCACTATAATACTTAGGACAATTTCAGACAGCTGGAACTCTAAGGACCAAATGCCTTACTGTCCTTCACCCATTATCTAGGTACCGTTCCTTCTCACTGGCTCTTGTTTAAGATAACCTGTAAAAAGGTTTTAAAATAAACAAGACAAGATGTGAAGGAGACAGAGTATAAATTATGAAGGTAACGTTGGACAAAAGATGGAAACATTTTTTAAAACCACAAAATGTTTGCATGCCCCTCTTTCAATGAAACCAGTCCTCTGTATTAAAGAGACTATTTTACAGGAATCAAGGAAAAAAACCCGAAAGTGCACTAGCCACTTTAGTTTATTTGTGGGGTGCTTGTTTCAGTTTTAAATGGAAGTTCCTCCCTAACCCGTAAATTAACCATTGAGCTGAAAGTGTTAGCACAGTGTAATGGTTAGCGTGCTGGACGTGAAAAAGAGAGCCACACATTTAAATCTCTGCTAGTCATAAGCTTACTTGGAATGACTGACCACTCTGTACTTCCTAATCAAACCTACCTTATGGGGTTGTTTTTGTTATTTCTCTCCATGGCTCAGAGTTTTGAATTTCTAGTTAAATTCCTTTTTTCCAAATATTAGAAGTACAGAGGTCCACAGAGGTGGATAGCTACAAGTTCCCCACAGCCGAAAATGCCTAGTTCCTTCAGGAAAGCTTGCATGTGGTATGATTATCTGCCTGGAGTTCTTTGGGATTTCTTTCAAATTTGTTGCTTACCATGACCATGTACTTCTTCAGCATTTCATATGTCTCATCCTTCTCCTTCCAGAGGTAGGTGACTCAGTACCTCGAGAAATCATACACAAATATTAGAATATATCTATTATGTATGTCCCAATGGTGGGATACTGAGTGTCTCACACAAGTAACTACATATCAGATCCAGTACCCAGGTGCTTCTACTCTCAGTCTTTGGCAGGAATGAGGACTTAACACTCTTTTACATGTTACAGCTTACACACCTGGTTGTGCTGGTTGCACAATGTGGATTTATCCTGATACATACCCATAGCAAGTTTCTGGATCTATGGCTCCAGAATTGCTTTTGGATCTCTGTGAGCAAAGTGACAATGCCACAGCTCCATGCTCTTGCCGTCTTCTTTCTGAGCTTGCACTG
The DNA here is from genome assembly GCF_051106095.1 of Pogona vitticeps. Lineage (NCBI taxonomy): Eukaryota > Metazoa > Chordata > Lepidosauria > Squamata > Agamidae > Pogona > Pogona vitticeps. Next base: position 90,453,161 of record NC_135786.1, on the reverse strand, counting down.
TGTTGATTTGTTGCTGCACATCCACAAGACTCAGTTTATAGACACCATTAGATTTAATTACTTGAAAAGATATTTCACCATCTGTCATAACTGTACACTGTCCATTTTGAAAAATATATAGAAAATCCCTTTGTCATCCAAAGCTAAAATGTTGCACTGTAGTTCAGGAACAGACAATACATCACTTATAGTATTCTCACTTATTTCATCAAGCAGTTCACACTGTAAAATGCCAGTCCCTTTTCCTTCAGTTTTTCATGGAATCATGATTAGCAACTTAAATATTCCACCAGATCTTTCATTTAGATTTATAAATAAATCTTTTTATGTGTACAGTGACTTGGGGACCCAGAGTCAACAATCAAGTAATTTCTGTTCACAATTATGTGCCATGCATGCCTTCTGTTTAAATGCCTTTCCAGCCTTTCTTTTTGCCTCTCTATTAGAGCTAGTCTCCACATGTTTTATGCAATCCTTTTATTCTTCTGATTCAAAATTAGTACATCTTTTATTGGATAAGGAATCTCTTGGGAATGGGCAATCCTTTGTCATGTGACTCACCTTCCCACAAGTCCAGCATCTGTGTGATTGGCTGTGAGGCATGTCTTTTCCACTCAGCATGAAATTTGAGCCTTTTTCAGTTCATGCCTTATGGGAGCTTTTTTGGTCTATGTACTCTTCTTTCAAACAACACAAAAACTCTTGGAAACTTAGCTGTGTGCTATACAAGATAGATACAAAAGCATTAAAACATTCACCCAGCAATGAGAAATGAGAAATCCTATTTTTTTGTCTATCAGTCATTTCAAACTTGACTTGTCAAACACTGTTAATAAAGTAGAAATGTCCTTTTCACAATCTTGTTTGTTGTTAAGACATAGCCATACAAATTCCCTGATAAAAATTGCCTCTGAATTAGAGGTGGAAAAACCATAGGAACTCTCAAGTACTGGTACTTCTGGCATCTCTTTGATAGTTCTGCAGCCTTTAAAATATATAGCATATGTTTATCTTTGTGACATTGTTGCCTTTCCTATAGAATCCTCATCTTCCATTTAGCTTTGGCTTGTGTATCTGTAGCAAAAAAGCAAAGCAAAGTGTGCTGCTTATATACCGCCCATAGTGCTTCAAGCACTCTCTGGGCAGTTTACAAATTAATTATGCAGGCTACACATTGCTTCCCCCCCCCCCCCCAGCAAGCTGGGTACTCATTTTACCAACCTCGGAAGGATAGAAATCTGAGTCAACCTTGAGCTGGTTGCCTGGGATTGAACCCCAGGTCGTGAACACAATTTTGGCTGCAGTACAGCAGTTTAACCACTGTGCCACGAGGCTCTCTTAGGTCTTTCTCTTTGTAAACAACCATGCACTTTTAACATTCTAAGGTTAAACTGCAGCCTCTCTTTCCATTAAGAGTAATTCAGAGGTGTTAACTCTGGAAGTTTCCCCAAAAAATATCTTGCTGTGATAAAGATCCACTTTTCCTCTTTCTCTTTCTCAGCAAATTTGGTAAAAATCTCAGAAAAAGAAACAATAACTCTTTCTTTTCATTCACTTATGAAGTGTTCTTGGCTAAAAGCACTAAAAGAAATCACAGTTTGAAAAACAACAAAGCCTGAAAAATATTAGCTATCTGTTTCTTTGGTCTCTGCACCCATAATCTGCTGCATAGTTTTGAACTTGTGGCAAAATTTGCTTTTTGCTACATGGTAGAAGTACAGAGGTACACAGAGGAGAATAGATATAAGTTCCCCGGAGTCCACCCCTTTCTCATTAATTGGCATTTAAAGTCTCAATAACTCACTCTGAGACATTTGCAGGAGAAATAAAAAAAATGTTTCTTAAGTTGCTTGAAATTACAGACTTCGTGTATACTGTTTTCTTTACTGCTCACATACTAGCAACCAAACAAGCAGATCAAGAGCAACAAACAACCACCACCAACCAAGGAAAGAGAGGGATAGAACACTCCACAGAGAAGCAGTGCTTAATTTTAACTTCAAAAACTGGAATGAATGATTGGTTAGTGCTGGATAGATAATCACCCCAACACAGAAAAGTCCCTCCCCGTCACTCAAACTACACACAGCATGTGAGGCTGTAAATAAAAATTTTAATAGTTTTTTAGAATAAGAAGAGAACCATATAAGGCAGCCGTGTACATTCTTGGTGCATATAAGGAATAAGTTTGCTTTGATTTATGAGGATCTCTCAAAGTGCAAGAGGAGCCTAGACCAGTTCCATTTTTTTTACACTCCCTGTTTATAGAAAAATGACAGAATGCCAAAAATGGTGATGTATATTAAATTTAAGGTCCTCCATGAATGCAAGGCCTGGGACAAATGGCCATCCTGCCTCCTTCCCACCCTCAGAACAGTCCCCGCATTGATCATTAAGATGTTAGCATGGACTGTGTTTGCAAGTATGATTGCATAGACATGACTGTCTTCCAGAATCACATTTCTAGAATGGCTATGACTTTAGTTTCTTATGACAATAACATGTAATTTGGTCCTCAGAGTAAATGATATTCCTCCCGTGTCAAAATATATAGTATTTTAGGCCAGCCATATTATTTCATAACTTTTCCAAAATATCACAACAGCAACTTTTCTACTTCTTGGCAGTGAAAATAAAACAATACATTAAATAACTAACAAATGAAATAACTAATAACTTCCTGTCTTTCATGACATCCAGGATCACTTGTTTGAGATTGCAGGCTCACTGTGCCTCATGGTAGGGCCGGCTCTGTCATTTTGGTATTTACACACTAATGTCCTACCCACTGTTTCAGCCTATAGTCTTTGTTCTAATTAGAAGTATGCAGATTTATATTTTTTGGATTACAAAGTATATATATATATTTGTACATTATGCTTGTCACAATATCTTTTTCTCAAAGCAGTTGGCAAAAACAAATACAAATACAGTACCACTTATTACAGTTGTAACCTAGCAAAGCAGTGCTGCATCATAATACATACATCACAACATTACACCCCATGTGAAACATCTCAGAAAGTTAAGCAAAAACATATGCCAACAGGTTAGATCAATATTGTTAAAAATATACTGACAATTTAAAATTCATTAAATTTATCTCTCCTTCCCCACTATCACACACTTCTGGGTGCCATTAACCCAAGAAAACTGGCACAACCTGGCACAGTCCCCTCAGCTTTCCTTTTCTTCTTTCCTCAACCTAACTATGACCCTCACCCATCCACTGCTCTTTTTGAAACTATTACCATTACTTTAGAATATGCAGCCGACCATTTTGCAGGCCGTGAGTAAGTAAACATCTCTAAATTTACCCTTACAGCGAGCTGGGACCATGTAGTTTTTAAAAATCTGACCTGAAGAGAGTGAAGGGAAGTCACAATACATGTATGGCATAGATACTACATCTAACTAGAGGAAACAGCAGCTACGGATGAGAATTTGGTGGAGAAATTATTGTAATAACAGTAGGAGGCTAAGAAGAAGGTCATAGAGTAGGGTCAAGTATGACCTAAACGTAGCTGCCAGCACAAATTGGTGGATGCCTTGTAGGGCTTTGCTTCCCCACATTTCTCCCTGCTTGTCATTCACCAATTTGCATAAAGGCTGTTCTTCAAGGTATCCATCTTATTCCTCTCCTTGGGTTTGCTGTTTATCTGCATTTATTCTCTGCATAAGTTTTTTTTCAAAAGAATCTTTGTTTGAATCCTGCAAACAGTGGGGTTGGCTGCGGGAAGTTTAACTGAAGTAATGATCTGGCGAGCAGATAAGTGGGAAGGAGTGAGTGAGGAGAGAAAGAAAGATTAGTAGGAGTGATTACAGCAGGAACTGTGAAGGGAATATTATTTGACCGGAGCAAACAGTGGGAGATCCGTTGGGCTGTGCCTTGTCATTTTTGTGAAGAAATCTGTGGGAGCCCCACCGCTTTGTGTGAGCCATGTCCGTGAGCGATAACATTATTACCTACTGATGAATAAGCTGGAAAGTTATCTGAAATAAACTTTCAGAAAGAGGGAGCGTAACGAAGACAACAAGAAATGTATGGAAATGTCTAATTAGGACCAATGGGTATGGAGCAAGAATTCTTTTATGTACCAAGCACAGTGTTACCATAGATTGAGTAGACACCGTTTAATATATCATGAACTGCTGCATATTTCTGCCAAAACACAGCAGGCGGCACGAGACTCAGGTTCTTATTTATTTACTTCTCTCTCTGTTTCTCTCGCGCGCTCTCTGCCTCCCTCTCTGACAAACACAGATGCATCTACATTGGTAAGGAACACCTGAATTCCTAAATCCACAGTGTCCTTTTGTAATGAAAAGGTGAGGTGCTAAACAAGCAAACAAATAGGCCAGTTTTTGTCAAGGATTGTCATAATTTAATCCTTCAATCCAATGAATCAAATATCATCCTTAGAATCTTGGATAATAATACTATTTAGAGTTGTTGTAGCAAGTATTACATTGTCAACTAGATAATGTAGCGAAAGCACTCTGAGCACTTGGAAGTGCTATGCCAATGTTGATTCTGATAGTGATGGTGGCGCAATAATGTAGTTATGTGTCCAGAAGTGTTGAGAGTTGGACTAAATGGGGATTTCTTACAACCATGCAGTTCTTGCTTGTAAGAGAGGGGCTTGGTCTGTGGGACATTAATGGACTGCTAGGCCATGGCTCTGGCAAAGCAGCCAAGTACTACTCCTTGACCGAGATCTCTCTCAATGGATGGGCTCTTCCATCCTTTGGACAAGAGGGTGAAAGGCCATTCGGGAATCAGGGATTAGCTTCCCCCCCTCTGCGCAATAAGTGCTGGAGATGATGACGCAGGGTTGTTTTCCTCAGGAACATTAGTGTCTACTACAACCTAGAAATCTGACGAGAAGGAGAGAAATTTGGGGAGTTAATATCCCCGTAGGAATCAATAATATTTGCCTTGTGTATTGAAAATATACAAAATGTCATAACGTTTCCAGTGACCTCACTAAAGGAAACCAAAATGGTAGATGAATACCTGCATCCCTGAGTTCTTACCTTTAAGGGAATTGGGATGTGAGCTCATAACAATATCAAAACCATTTGCCTTTTTCCAGTAATGAATAATTACGACTAGCTACCATACATACTCCTTCAACATGAGTGACAGATAAGATTTTGTCTTTACTACTATTGCTGCTGCTGCTAACGATAACAACAATAACAGCAACAGCAACAGCAACAGCAACAGCAACAGCAACAGCAACAGCAACAGCAACAACAACAACAACAACAACAACAACAACAACAACAACAACAATAATAATAATAATAATAATAATAATAATAATAATAATAATAATAATAATAATAATAAAATCATTATACTGAAAATTGATTGAATGCACATTCATGAAGTATATTCCTTTTTCTATTTGCCTGATTCTATGGAAAATATTTTTCTGGACTTTAATGCTATAATCCTATAGCCATTTATGTGGGAGTAAGCCCCACTGCATTCAGTGAAACTTTCTACTAAGTTTGCATGTATATCATCGAGCTATTAACAGTTCTTGGGGGTTTTTTTTATCTTATTTATTTATTTAGTATAACTTGTAGGCTGCCTTTCTCCCAAAGAGGGCTCAAGGTCACTCACAACATTAAAACAAGTAGAATTAAATACAGAATAAAATGTGCATTAAAAAGTTCCATTTGAACCTACCTGGCACTTAAGATCTAGCCCAGGGGACCCTTTTGAAAGAGCTGTCCCTCAAGGAGGTAAGAGGGACGGCTTGTAGACAAAGGGCCTTTTCAGCAGCTGCCCCCAGACTATGGAATGCCCTCCCGACTGATATTCGTCTGGCGCCGACGCTGCTGACATTTTGGCGTCAGGTCAAAACCTTCCAGTTCCAGAAGGCTCTTAATTGAAATAATATCAGCTGTGGGTCCTGATGGCAATTTTTAGAGTACATATTTTAATTGCATTTAAATTCTTTTGTCTTTTTATTGCATTTTAAATGTTGTAAGCCACCCAGAGAACTTTGGGTAGTGTGGGCGGCATATAAGTTAAAAATAAATAAATAAATAAATAAATAAATAAATAAATAAATAAATAAATGAATGAATGAATGAATGAATGAATGAATGAATGAATGAATGAATGGAAATTGAACCATAATAATTATTCAAATTACATTAAATGATTAAAACATTTAAAACTCTAAAAAGTTCTTGTAATTATATGAAACATGAGGCTGAAAACAATTGTTGATCCCTGAAGGAATGGAACTTGTAACATCCATTTACAAAGTCCCATCTTTTCCAGTTGGGATCAACAATTGGATCTAACCCATTTATTTTTGCATAATGTCCCAAATAAAATTTGGAATGATGGGGAAAAGCAAACAGGGGAAATGGGAGAGCTGCACAGAGATAAAAATGTACAAATATTTTGGCAAGCCAGGAATATCTGTACAATTTCAAACTCATAAAAATTCATAATTTCTTCCTAAGCCTGAATTCAACACAACAAAAGGATTTCTTTGTTTTTCTGTCAATATCAATTCACAACTATTTATTATTTTATATAAAAATGCCTGATACCAAAATATGGTATTTTTCACTATAAATGTTGATTCACAGTAACAAACTTTATACCCTGCACCTTTATAATTCTACAAATGGCGAAGCAAACAGGTAAATGAAAATCAATTGAGAAGATACTGCAATGGTCTCCTGAGCATGGAACTACTGGGGAAACATCTCACCTGTATTTCACTCTGCTTCTGTAGCCCCCTGCTACGATTAACCTTGCAAAACCATTTACAGTCAGACTTTTGCACATGCCTAGCCATACAAAATATTCACTTTGGAGGGGGAAAGGTGGTCAAACCAGCTTTCACCCCAGGGTTAATATTTGTTCTATTAAGAAAAGTTTAAACAAAATCCCCTCAGTTGCTCTTGAACAGCCGGGAAATATTTCTTTGCATCAGTGTATTTGCCCACATTTTTAAAGAGAGGGAGGGAGGGAGGGAAATCTATTTTCTTTCCACATCGCAGCAGTGGTCTGGAAACTACATCCCTAGTAAAGGTATTATTTGTGTTGTACTGCATATTGCATATTGCATATTGCATAGCATGAGAAATATAAACCATGCATGTTCAGAGAATAAGACCCTGTGCAAGATGAGCATTTGGTTTTGTTTGTTCTTTTTTTAAAGAAAGCCAAGAAAAGGAAAAAGAAACACAAGGAAAAGCAAGTCAAAAGTGTAAATGGAAATAAGTTCCAGGGAAAGTGGTTGTAAAATCACTCATAAATTATGTACCACAATCAAAATTTCAGAAGCATCTCCTAAAGCAGATCCATAGGCCTCTTGACGACACGGTCAAAGCAAGTCTCCCGTTTATTGTTACTGTTGTTGTTGTTGTTTAGATGGGTTTCAGAATCTGTTGTCTAGTGTGAATAGCTGAAGGATCCAAGTCAATAGCAGAAGTCTAAGCAATGAATATAATGCTAGCACAGCAATTAGTAGGCTTAGGGCTTGAAGCATATGTGAAATCCCTCTTTCAAGGAGCCATCTTCTGTGTCAGCAAGTGTGTGTGTGTGTGTGTGTGTGTGTGTGTGTGTGTGTGTGTGTGTGTGTGTGTGTGTGTGTGTGTGTGTGTGTGTGTGTGTGCGCGCCTGCTTCTCTCTGCTCCCCTGATCTCAAGGGAAGGAACCTGTACCCTAAGAGCAGGAGCCCCTAGACCAGTGATATCCAACCTTGGGTATCCAGATGTTCATGGACTAAAATTCCCAGAATCCTTCACCACTAGCAGTGCTGGCCAGGATTTCTGGGAGTTGTAGTCCAAGAACATATGGGGACCCAAGGCTGGGAATCATTGCCCTTGACAGTGAGGAAGAGCTAAGTACCCTATGGTCCTACCCTGTAGCTAAATTAACTCATGTGGATGCTTCACACTCTTTTACTTTTATTTTGTCTCCTACAAATGTCTCAGAGTGAGCTATTCAGACCTTAAGTGCCAGTTAATGAGAAAGTGGTGGGTTATCTGGAGAACTTGAAGCTATTCTCCTCTGTGAGTCTCTTTAATTCTATTGTGTAGCAAGAAGGAATTTGACCAGAAATTCAAAACTCTGAAACAGATGCATTCCTGTCCCACTGCTAAACCTTATGCTAGTGCTGAACTATCCATTCAGTTTCACCACAGACCAAACAAGAAGGTAATCAGGTGCCTGGCTGTGTATGGCTGACTACTAGAAGCAATTATTACCAGCCACAAAAGGTGTTTTCTAAGAAACATACATAATTTCAGAAACATGCTCACACAACAACATGACAAAGGTGTTGCAGCAGTTTTCTGCAGCTTCTTTGCTTAGCCAGTTCTTTGTTCTTTCCTGCCAACATCTTTTTATTTCAGTTTGCGATTCTGTAACTACCTGGCTCTTCCCCTTCCCAACATCCTGTTTCTGACAGTTATAGAGGTTTAACACACTGTATTAGGAATCTCGTGAATATTGCTCTTTGATTTGTATTATGATAAATGTGCCAAGAGAAATACAAAAACAAAAAAGACACCAAAATACAGAAAAGTGTTCCTGTTTTTCAAAGAATGCCTGCTGCTGAATTCTGCTTACCCTGTAACAAGCTGGTGCAGTTGCTAAAGTGAATAATTCCACCAACGTCTAAGAGCACGAATGGAAGGTACAGCATGGATCACGCGAGAAACATTACAAGGGCATGATCTTTCCATGTAAGAGTGAGGTGTCCTCAGAAGGAGAGAGAGTTTTACAGATGCCGACTTCTTGCCCCCGCCTGTGCATAAAGAAAGAAGAAAGGGACAGGAGATTGGGGTCTATTCTGTATCCTTCTCTAGTCCTATGGAAGTGACCTGAGATTTGGACCTCAAGCATCCCTCTTCCACTGGCCTGCACCCCAAGGGAGAAGTAAAAGGGGACCCTACTGAGCCAGATCATCCTTCATACAGGTCCACTGCAGAAATATGGATCTTTAACTACCTTTCACTATAAGTATATTGTCTCATAGTACTGGGGATTCTCTTTTCAGAAAACGTAACAGTTTCACTACTGGAGAAAATACGGTATATTTACCATTTATTTGTATTTACCTAGTAAATTGGTTTAAAAATATGAACAAATGCTGAAATCAGTACTGAGGTGCTTCTTTTTTAGACCGACCCCCCAAAAGGTGCAAGTCCACCCTTTTTGTGCTATTTTTTAAAAAAAATGTTCTTTTTTCCTAGGTATATTTGTTGGGAGAGGGGACTGGATTTCCAGCCATTTTCCATGCCAGCTGGTCTTGTGCAGAAGAAACCAAAGCAGAAGAAACCAAACTACCACTACCAACATGGAACGCAAGAGTATTCAGATACATAGCACCACTAGAATATACAGTACCAGCAAGGCAACGCAAGGAAAGAACAGCAAGAGATAGGATGGACTTTATTTTCTGAACGCTTCTTGTGAAACCTTATAAATGCTGTCTCTTTTGTAATCAAGCATCACAATGGCAAACTGTATGTTATAGAGAATTTGTATCATTCCAGTCAATGTCATGCTATTGTTGTAGAGATGTGATTCTGGCAGACCATCATGTCTGAGAAATTGCATTTGCCAATAAAGCTGATGGCTACTCTCAGAAGACCAAAGGACGACAAGGACCAGATCTTAACCAAGGTACCAAGGTGTCAAAAGAGGCAAAAGGAAGAAATCCCACTACAGAGATCAACAGCAGGCCCTGCAGCCACTCAGGTAAAGAAGAAGAGAGTTCATCCATGTTTTGTATTATAGCCTCTAACACCAACTTCACAAAGACAACTTAGCGTGTTAATGACCAGCACTGATTTCAGGACATTTCTTTCTCCAAAAATTAAGTTTATGATTCCATCTATACCTGATAATGATATTATTTAGCTATGGAAGTGGAATTCCAATGAGGTGAAGGAAAGGAGATTGATACTGCCAGGACACCTATGCTGAATGATACTCTGGATCCCAGGAACATTTGATCTGTAAAGTTGCAGTATTTTAAAGGCTGGGATTTCTAGCCATTTCTAAGTATCTGGAAGCAAAAAAAAGAGCAGTACATAATTATAGTGGAGTCCCAAACTGTCACCCAAATTATTCACAAAGTTATCTCAAATACATTATCAAGTGACCTTTAAAACATTCAGCAGAGGATCAGTGAACCTCATTAGATACGTTTAATAACAATCTTTAAACACGTTAACCGCATGTCTTTAAACAAGTTAACCAAATGTTCTGTTCATTCATTTCAGTAATTCCTGATCTGCTGCCATGTTTGCTGCCTTTAGCAATCAAACCAACAAAGACTCTGTTTTGCAAAGTTGTTGGGGCTTTGCAACCTGGAAAACCAAACAGGTCCTGAAACCTCTCCTCGGCGCCTTTGGGATTCAACCCAAACCGAAGATTGCCTCGGTGAAACAAAGAGGGAAGCCCAAGGCAAATTTCTCACATGTTTTACAGTGCAGCACCCTTTACAAGTTTCATGAGAAGATCCATATAATTAGATTAGCTTACCGGTGGGTGGAGGAGGGGGAAGTTGAATGACAAGGTCATCTCTTGCCCTTTCTGTAAATTAGAGAAGATTGCCATAAATTGCATAATATAATGAAACACCAATTTGCATATTAGCTGCTATATTAAAAGGGATCAGTTTTAGCTCACAAAGCAGAACAAATAAAAACATGCATTTTAATAACTCAAATTACTCTCAGGAAGTGACCCTCAGCAGAAAGCCTGATTATCACTACTTAATTAGAAGCCTTGGAAATCTAAATCCTCCTTTAAATCTTATTCTGTGTACAGTGAAAGATGAAGCCGTGAGTTTTGTCTTAGATTCAATATTTACTCTTTACTAATATGTTTGCAGGGGAGACTTTCCAAGCATTAGAAAGATATGTGGGGGGAGAAATTAATATTCAAAGAAAGGGCGCACGAAACCTGTGTTGGCTTGCAGGTGCAAAGCAATTAACAAGCTGGCATTTACAGTCCTTTCAATTAATTAATTAAAAATGCAAAGCTGACTTTCATTTCTTTAAATGTTTGAACATTTTATCCATCAATAATAAACCACTCCTTGAATGCGATGTTACAGCAGCTGGGAAATGAGAGGACTTGGGGGGCTGGTGTAAAGGGGCACCCATGTTTTAAGTGTGCAAATACATGCTAAACTTCTAAAATGTGCACCGTGCAAAATTTAATATGTATCCCTTTGTTCAGTCCTCGACTATCAAGCAGAAAGCAACGTGCACTTCAGTCGCGAAGAAGAATTAAACTAGCGTTTCATTGCAATACCTTTGTTAACAGTTATTGTTCTTTTTAGAAGAGCACTGGGAGTAAAATGCCATTTCCTTTGTTTAATTTAAAAGCACAAGCCTTGTGTTGATTATTCACGTTAAAATATGCCTTCCTGTGGGTTTTTAACATATGAGCACAAGGATGTTCGTATTAATGCAGTAAAGGTAAAGATTTGCTGGATCTCACTGCAGGACACTGGCTGGGGATGGGTGTCTGGCTCCAAGATTTGGAACAATCTGTATTTAAAAGGCAACATCGTTATTGCAGTTTAATTAAAACATAAATACGACATTGTTACTTCACTAGGCATTCACTCAGCTGGAACTAACTGTATTTGCTTAATCTACAATTTTAGATGTATTAGCAAAAATAAATGTTGGCGAATATAAGAGCCTGATTACATATCCTGGGTAAATTGGTGATAATGAGTCAAGAGACTTTGTGTTCATTCACATATATTAGAATAAGAATCATTATGAAATTAAAGCTAAGATTAATCCTGCTAATGACACCATGGAGCATCTGGGAATAAGATAACCCAGATGTCAAATTCGCTGTGATAGTGTGCTGCTATTTGATAGAGTAACCCCTTGAAGTGTTCTTCTAAGGCTGCTAGCTGGTACCCCACAGTCCCAGCACTTGAAATGCAAATGAGTGACAAGATAGACTAATAATGAGAGCAGATTCTAGCAGTAAGGAATATGAATAAATTAAAAAAAAAATCTCAACCACTGGTAAGAACAAGCAGCAGGCACCCTGATGTCCTCAATTAGGGTGGATGACATCTGCGGTGTATTTCTCTCTAATAAAGCCCTCACTCTGTATTCCAAAGCACACGATTCTAACACTGTTAACATTTTAATGTCTTGGGCGTGCATGGTAACATTAATTACAAGATGATTTGGACGACTTCTGAATCTCTTTTATGTCTTCCACCGAGTAAAAATCTGAGTCGCAGCTTTGATATCATAAATAAAATGTAGAGACCTGCCAAGCATTAAAGCTTTCCTGAAGTAACTCAGATCTGCCAAGTTACATTAAACCTTGATAACTAAGTAAAGAGCATTTTCTATTAATTTAAAGGCGGGGGGGGGAATTGTCTGTACATTGTAATGTGAGATTTTATAGCTGCTTGCATTTCTTCTCTCCCCCCCCCCCACCCCCGTGAGCTGTTGTGGACATTTTTGCTGTGGTTGTATAAAGTAACAAAGTGTTTCAGTTTTCTCAGTGGCTGGTTTCTTTTGCATTTACTCTTATTTTCTAGTTGGGAGCTATTTATTTATTTATTTATTTATTTATTTATTTATTTATTTATTTATTTATTTATTTATTTATTTATTTATTTATTTATTTATTTATTTATTTATTTATTTATTTATTTATTGCACCATATGTCATCTTTCTCCCAGAGAAGGGACTCAACTGTTTTGACTCAACCATTTTCTCCAGCCATTTTTACCTCAGGCTACAGTATTTTGGAGAAGTGACTACATACTGTAGAACCAATGAGAGCCTACGAACTGTGTGTCCCAGCCTGTCCCACATCTAGAAGACACGTGGCATAGACTATAAAAGGGACAGCTACCACATATTTGTATGTACTAAGAGTTAGGCCGCACAAGAAGTAGAGGAGGCAAAGAGTACCATAGACTCATAAAAGAAACCCTGAAGCCAGAGGAGGCAGAAGCGACAGCGCTACCTACCTTCCCCCAGTGATAGCAGCAACAGCCCTCTGACGGACAGACCCATCCCCTGGCCATAAGAGGGTGGTTGCTGCTATCACTCGGGGAAAGCTGTTTGCCCAGAGTACAGAAAGAATGCTTTTTGAGACGCCCCAAAATACCTAAGACATTCAGATATCTACTAGTGAAATATCTGGACCTCAATCCATATTTGCAGCTATTTCCTCCCAAGGGACTTCCAAGAAAGAACTGTCAGCCTGTGCCTTGGAGATTCTTGTCTGCTCTGTAGGATTTCTGTTATACTGTCTTTGATTCCTCAACGTTAGCCATGATCCAAAGGTATATATAATTAAAAAGCCGAACAATCATGAGATGAAGTGTTGGCCTTTTCTAGATCTACAGTAAGACGGGAATATATTACCATTTTTCAAAGACTTTTGTCTGGTGTGATCATCTTTTTAAAAAAAACATCCCCAAAGTCCGCTTCTACAGTACATAACAATGTCTAGTTTGTTTCTACACAACAGGAACAGTGCATGCCTTGGACAAAGTATAGGCTCTTTAATTTACACCTTCAGATCTCTGTAACATTGTGGTCCATGAAACTGCTCAGGTCTAAGTTTCTAGCTCACACCGTAACATGATTTATTAGACCATTAATATTTAAAGTGTAGCTTTTGAAATAAAATGGCATGTTGAACAGTAGATGTACTATCTCTACAAATACAACAGGAACAAAGAAAAAGGGGTGAGGGGGCAGGCCAATTCTGTCATAGCAGAAGTCTTAACTTGGAAGCAAACATGTTCTTAGAATTACGATACAGGGAAATTTTTTTGATAAAAACACATAAGCTGCAGTAACAATGGCCTTTTCTTCCCTTGATGCTTGGACATTACTGCCATTAATATTTATAGGAGGTAGGCATATACGTGAAGGAGAGAAACACACACACACCCAATTAGTATAATGGCACAGGCAATATTCCTAGCAGAGAGACCATTTTGTACACCTTAATTATACAAAATTGGCAACAAGCTCCCATATTCTTGGCTCAAACGGATACACGGGCCCACGAATTCTCTTGTGGTAGAGGGATGTGCCCAGACTTCAGTGTTTGGGTGACAAAAGCTTTTTGCACGTGCGTGTTCCGCTTTTGACCCTTGCTACTCAGCCATTTGGGATTTTGCAACAGCTACCGCCACGATCATGATCACATTGAGCAGCAGAGGCTTTAGCTCCTTTTTCTGCTTAAAAAAAAAAAATCTTGGCTCCCAACTAGGAGGAGATAATCTTTTCAGCCATTTATTTTAGGGGCCAGTCTTCATTGCTGATCCATTCTTATCAGCACTCTGACGGACGGTGTCATGGAAAAACCTAAGTCAAACAATACTTAAAGTATACCAGTGGTACAATTCCACATCAAATTCTCGTGCTTTAAAATGTCAGCAAAATGTGAGTGCAGAAATCGCTTATAATAGAATAATTTTTGACATTATGGAAGGTCAAATGCAGATCGTATTCCATGCCAGTCTCACAGAGTCTAAGCTTTTGCTGAAGTATGTTCTTCCCTTCAATTTTGTTTCATATTTTATTCTCCAGGAAATAATTAACAAGAACAGACTTCTCAATGATTACATTATATTCTGTGTATCAATTGTTTGCCCTGGTCTTAATTTATTTGTTTGCCCTTAATTTATGTACCTTATAAAAGGAACATACTGTACAGAGTCACAATCAGATGGAGCACTGCAGTGTTTGGTCCCAGTCCAATTGTAGTCGCAAACAAGCGACATGTCCCAGATACCTATGTGCATCTCCAGTCACCTCTAAAGGTAAACCAAGCCTGTTAAGTACAGCTCAAAGAAGCAGTGCAATGTAGAGGCAGATCCAGATGTACATCAACACATCAGCCATGCATTCAGAAGGCAAAGCCATAAAGAGCTGTGTGACTATCATTTATTTATTTGATTTATTTGATTTGTACCCCGCCCATCTGGTCTATAAGTCCACTCTAGACGGCTATCAATTTTATTACAGCATGAGTTTCCATGGATTACAGTTCACATCCTATGATGTTCAGTGTAGACGCTTCAAGCTTTAAGTACATAAAGAGTACACATGGATGGAGTGGGGTGTTGACTGTGAGGTTAGAAATGTGAAGCTATTTGTCTTCCACCGCCTACCATTCATTCTATTTTGCCATTAGCATCTGATGTAGTTTAAACAGCTGTCCTTCAATGCACCAAGCAAGAAAATTGTTAACTAACTTTGTCCCAACGAAGATATAAAGGAAGGCTTCCACAAAGTAAACACATGCCTTCAGTAAAATTTACTGGACTGTTTATCCTCAGTGTATTTATGTCCACCACATGCAAAATAAACTAAACTTGATACCATGATTTTCCCCAGTCAGGAAAGCCAGTGTTTGCCTTCTGACGACTGAAGACAAATCATATGTGTAGGCCTAGTTGCTTATCTTGCAGAAATGTGATCATGTGATTAAAAAGGACACTCAGAAGAATCTGTTGGCCTGGGGAGGGGATAAGTCTGGAACAGGAGTCAAGGATCAGCAAAAGGCCATGTGGAAAACAGATATAACTGCTAAGTACTTGTGAACCCATAAGGCTTGTCTCAGACTGTTGTCCTCAGGACTTCTGTGTTCCCTACATGTTACCAAAAGTGTGTCCAATGCTGGGAAGACTATATGCTTGGGATATAATCCAGATCCTATATATCTCAAAATAGTTGAGTTGTCAATGTGCAGAATGCCACAGGGTTCCATCCTACTTACCCTTACCCAGGTGTAAGTCCTACCGAACCCAACCAGACTTTCTTCAGCATTGGCATGCCTAGGTTTGCACTGTAAACAGCTGCTTCAGTTCTGGCTTCTTCTACATACTGTTTAAGTGCCCTTAGACAGAATTGCAGCCTTAGCTTGCACATTTAGCCACCTGCAAAATGGATCTCATAATACTGACCTCACAGTAAAGGAGTCAAGATCCCAAAAACTCTTGAAAGTAAACTCAAGGGTCTGGGCCAAGAGAAAAGTTCTGTTTTGTTTGTTTTGTTCATTAACCAGTAGAACCCATTACCTACGCCAATTCACAAACTGGTAGGGTTGGGTCTTTTTACCCTTCCAAATTTCAAAGGACATTTGTCACATGCCATTGTTTACATGTGCAGCTGAGAGTGCTGCTGTTGATAAACCACAAGCTCAAAGTCCTCTGGCATGTGAAATAAGTTATTTGTTTCCCTGCCAGGTTGCTGTAATGATTATTATGAAAATTTATATGCTGTGCTATGCATACTGTAAAGCATTTTATAAGTGCACTAAATATAACACCGTTTTTCTTTTCAATTGTGTTGCTCTTAAGGTAAAGGTAAAGGTTCCCCTTGACAATTTTTTTTGTCCAGTCATGTTCGACTCTAGGGGGCGGTGCTCATCCCCGTTTCCAAGCCATAGAGCCAGCATTTTTGTCCGAAGAAAATCTTCCGTGGTCACATGGCCAGTGCGACTTAGACACAGAATGCAGTTACCTTCCCACCGAGGTGGTTTCTATTTATCTACTCGCATTTGCATGCTTTCGAACCGCTAGGTTGGCAGGAGCTGGGACAAGCAACGGGCACTCACTCCGTCGCGTGGATTCAATCTTACGACTGCTGGTCTTCTGACCCTGCAGCACAGGCTTCTGTGGTTTAGCCCACAGCGCCACCACGTCCCCATTGCTCTTAATACTTGCAAATAGATTTAGTAAGGACACTTCGTTGTCCTATATTGGGTTGGGCCACATTTTGTATCTTATTCTTTTTCTTGCAGCATGCATCTCAATTATTTCAAGCCAAAAGGTTGCCCTGAGAAACTACCACAGTTGCGTTCAGCATTTAATACTCCATCTCAAGAGGATTCAGGTAATGGCACAGCATAAGCATTTCCTAACTGGTTGAAAAGAAACATCTCAAATTTATGGGTGGACTCTTTTTTTGGGGGGGTGGGTCCTTTTACAGTCAACCTTTCCAAACAGAATGGCTCAGTGGCAAGTCTACATATATGCCCATCTGTCAAAGTGGCACTGTGCCCATTCACACAGGTACCGTGCCAGTTTCTCAGCCGTGCATGGACACCAACCAAAGACAGGAGAAGGCAGGCTTTCAGAATGCATGAAATGACACTTTATTTGTGAGAAGCTCCCTCCCGGTGTCAAGCAGCGCCAAATTAAGAACACATGGTTCCATACAAAGAGATCACATCTGTTGACAAACATTGGCACATTAACGCATCTGCCCAGAAGTCTCATTAATCTGATTCAGGACTGAATATTTTGAAAAGTACAGACAGAAACATCAAACTCGTACAATCACAGGCTCTTGGGAGGCAAACAGTTATAGGCTCATAGTGGTGGCAAAGGTGGATTGCAGAAGTCTTCTTCCCGATCAGAAATCTAAGCAACAATCCCACATTCAAACACTGGATAATTGAACAAGCCTGCAAAAGATGGATATGGGACCAAACGTTGCTTTAGATGCTGACAGGTGCACTGGGGGGGCATGAGATTCAGCAATGGATCATGAGCCAGCTTGAACTGAATTACTGGCACCAAGAGAATCACTGTGCTTATCTCTGTGTGTATGTTTGAATGTCTTTAACAGAAAGGTAGAGAACAGGAAAGAACAGAGCCAAACAATAGGTGCACACAGAAAGAAAAGAGAAAAAAAGAAAGTGAAGAGAAGGAAGAAGAAGGTGGGAACAAATTTAGTAATGGGTAGCTGACCTGAAACATAGTTACTTGCAACCTGTTTCTTTTGAGTAATGAGTTACAAGTAATGAACTACATAACTGGTAGTTACAAAATTACATTTTGGATATAATCAGTTATATATATATTATTAAGGTGTAATGAGTAACTTTGTTAATTTCAAAAGTAACTTTTTAAGGAAGCTTTAAGGCAGCCATTCTCAACGTGTTTTTTTGCCACAGCCATAAACACAATATGAAATAAATACAGGCCAAATCAGAATTGCATGAATCTTATAAAATGGTGTGTGGAGAATTGTTTCCAGTCTGTGATTCCCTTCAAATGTGCCAGGATCCCCAAGGGGCCATATCCTCTCTCCCGCTGAGAATACTGTTTTAAGATATTTGTACGGGCATTTTGACATGGGTTAGCTATCCTATGTAGCAGGGGAAGTATTATTTGGTTTGCTCTTTTAAAAAATATTTCAAAGGTGTATTACAGTTGGCCACTAGAGAGAACCAGAGAGTATTTTATTGGCTTGTTAGCAATGGCAGAACAGATTACTAACATTTGATGCAATGAATTACTTATTGAATCAGAGAAATGATATAGAAATGGGCATCCTGGCTGCTTAGGAGCAATAAAAGAGGCATTAAGTTCCTTTAAAAATGTAACATTCCAAGCTCTGCCAGAACAAAGGAAAACTGGGTTTCAAGCAGTATGTTGGAAACCACAAAAAGGTTTGCTTAGGGTATGTTTACATTATGAAAATGAATTGAGAAAGGGATTGTGGTTTTTGAAATCAGTTTAAAGTCATGTGGTAGTCATATGGGGGGGGTTAGTTGATGTGTGTGTCCTCTTGGGAAAATTTTTAATCCACTTCTAAGTTACGTTGTAATTCAGTGGAGAGGGCTACATTTCAGGCTTTATCCTATGTTCGCCTACCCTTGTGCTGTCTGCTTTTCACAGCCACTAGCTGCTGCCACTGTGGTGTTATTTTTATATATTTCTTAATTATTTCTTGCAATCCGACATAGTACTAGTATGACAGGTAGAAAAAAATTAAACCAGATTAAGCTATCATTAGTATAACCTGAAACACATACACACAGAGAGAGGGGATGAAGAAGGAGAGAGAGCAAAGGAACTGGTAGTGCCTTCCCCCTTGCCAGCCCTGGTTGCCAGTTCCGTTCTCCAACATGTGCATGTGCGCACAGATGTGTTGGGCTGCAGAGACAGCTTGCAGTCTGATCTATTTAATTCTGTGTGTGTGTGTGTGTGTGTGTGTGTGTGTGTGTGTGTGTGTGTGTGTGTGTGTATTAATGCTGCAACAGGCTGATATTCTATGACAAACCTTTTACCAGTGTGAAGAACTGCCTTCCAACAACTTCAGCCACCATTGACATGCAAGCGATAGCTTGTTGGTGATGGAGAAGGGCAAAACTAGTTGCTCATTGAAGCCAATAAAAATGTGCTTGACTTCAGCAGTTCTCGTCCACAGTTGGTCTTCATCCGAACACTTAGCCTCTGTGAACCATCTCTCAGCAGAATATTGTTTCTTCAATAAAGCACAAGCTAAGACCCTTACACACTGTTCAAGTGAGCCCTCTGTAGAGGAATGGGGATGATGGACCATGATGGCTGCAAATCCAGTCATCACCCCATCACTGAAGCTGAGAAACTGAATAGGGAACATACTGTGATACTCAGAAAGAGAAATGAATGGGCACCAGGGGTGTTTGGAATTGCAGAAGACATGTCTTCCGCTGTAGTCAGTGCTTCAGAAGCAGAGAGAGGGCAAGGAGGAAAAACAGGATTGTGATTCAGACAAGAGCTATTCCAAAAGCAGATACAGTAGTTAGGATTGTTAGAAAAACTGTGCGAACTATTTACATTTTGTTTTCTTACAGCACTGAAAGAGATCACACAAAGATATTAATCTATGTGCATTTGAAAGCTAAAACTAGAAGGTGAGGCCATAATTTAAAATACAGTTTCTATAATCCAGATAAATAGATAGACAGACAGACAGATATTAGAGGCATCAACATTAACATTCCTCCCAAACCTCTTGTCAAACTAATTAATACAAACATGTGTATTCTATTTGTAGCCCAACAAATGGAATTTGCAAACCCCTATTCAAGACAGTGGTTGCAAACTATTATGAAATAACTGCCATTTACTTCTTTATTTTGCCTCTATGTGTGTTGGGAATGGGGGGTGGGGGAATCAAAATGCTTTTTTCGGGCACATTTAATCAAATGCTGCCCTCTAGTGAGCAAATGCTTTTCAACGGCCTAGAATCATGGAATCAAGTTAGCCTGAAGTTTGAAAGGGAAGGTTTTTACTAAAAAAAAAAAAATAATACAGTACATGTACATGCTGGTAGAGAATGTCAGAAAGAAGGAGAAGCCTGCACCATAAAAATGTACTGTCTAAAATAATTTCAGCATTTGTTTGCTGGTATTGCTCTTGTTGCTACTCTGTACCCTAATACGTTTTAATAAAAGAGATCAAAACTCTCCTGATGGACTATGATGAGTTGATGTCTGTACACTCCATTGCATCTTACTTGTATAAATCTGCAAAATAATTATGTGCTGTCATCTTGGCAATGTGTTTTGGCCCTCCAAGGGACACACCGCCATCACGCAGCGAGGGGCCCTTTGTTTTGAACAGCAATATTGACCATTTGCACTGAGTTAGCCAAAATGATAAGACTCGTGGCACATGCGCAGAGCTGGTTTTCCTGCAAGAAGCCCAATATAAAGACAGCGGAAAGACTAGAAAGATTGCCTTTGGATGCATCAGCACCGTTTATGACTACTGTGGGACCTATTGTGTAGTTTTCTGTGAAAGGGGACAGTGTCACTGCATGGCAACAGTAAGATTGTAGGTAGACACAGAGGTAAAGATGGAATCAAGATAAGGAAGAACTGCTGGCACACTGTGAAACATTTTCACAGACAAAACAGGACAACTCCATCTTAGGTTTGTTCAATGCTTAACAAAATGGGAAACCCAAAGAGACAAGCAAGGGTAAAAAGAAAATAGTGTAGACAAAAAAAAGATGTTCTTAGAGATGGGCATGAACCGCCACTTTGGTGGTGCGTGCTGGTTCATTTACCAGTCAAACAGGTGTTCAGCAGTGGGCGCTCACTGGAGGAGGCAGGACTGGGAAGCGCCAAATACCTGTTCAACTGGTAAACAAATGGCATGGACTGCCAAACCGGCAGTTCGTGTCCATCTCTAGATGTTATTTATTCCAACATGTTTCAGCCCTTTTTAATTATCATGGTTCTTCATCAGAGACGAAGATGTTTTCTTTGTTCAGAAAGCTGATTTCTATACAGGCAAGTGCCAGCATAAGGCAGCAACCTGCTTGGGGTTGTGGACAGAGTGGCACCTCTTCTTCAGCTCATATACAGAAGCTGGCTGGATTGGTACCTGAGCTTTACCTCAGCCGTCATGATGGGTTCCAAGGCAATCAGCTACAGTGAAGATAGAGGTGCATGCCCATCAAGAGAGAGAAACAACTGAGGGTTTAAGGAAAAGTAGCTGGGTCCCTGCCCTCATAACAGTATTTATTGATTGAAGGTGAGCAGGGTTCCCATATTAGACTGGCATTTTAAAAAATCTAGTTAGTGCTAGCAGTTCGAAAGCATGTAAATGCGAGTATATAAATAGGTAGCACCTCGGTGGGAAGGTAAACAGCGTTCCATGTATAGCCGCGCTGGCCACGTGACAACGGAAACTGTCTTCGGATAAACGCTGGCTCTATGGCTTGGAAACGGGGATGAGCACTGCCCCCTAGAGCCGAACCCGGCTGACTAAAATGTCAAGGGGAACCTTTACCTTTAGTTAGTGCTTTAACACACTGAATATTTGGATTGCAAGTAGGGAAAGGTTTCATTTATTTAGGGGGTTCTTTTATAAGAACTGTCCAGGATTTGCAATTTTCTTCATTAATTCAATGGAAAGAATTTGACATTTATTTAAATAAAAAAATGGATCTGACAGAAAGCTAAACTGAGAGAATAAAGCAGAGGGCTTTAAATGCTTAGCTCTTATTTATTTTATTTTATTTTATTTTATTTTATTTTATTTTATTTTATTTTATTTTATTTTATTTATTTTATTTATATCCCGCCCATCTGGTCTGGTCGACCACTCTGGGCAGCTTCCAATAAAGGTGTCTACAAAGTATTGACAGGAGGGAAGGCCTGAATGTACAACCATGTTTTTAGTTGACTCTTAAAAGTGCCCAGCGTAGGGGCTGCATGAATCGCTGGAGGAAGGTTATTCCAGAGGTGAGGAGCCACCGCCGAGAAGGCCCGATTTCATGTCCTTTCCTTCCGGGCCTCCCTCGGCGTCAGGCTCCTGGGAAATCTGAAGGAAATCTGATAGTGGATTAGAAATTTAAATCAATAGAATAATTGCACAGAGTACAACTGAATAGCTCAAAATTAAAACGAAATCCCATGTAATGGCAAAAGTAATCTAACATATTAGGACTAGTTGGCTTCAAACTGCCAGACCCCAGAGAGGAGAATTATCAACTTGATATCAGATGATACTACTAAAATATACTCAAGTCATAGTTAACACTGGTATCTGTTTAACTGACATACATTACCAAAGGACCCTCGAAGAGGTTCTGGAGTGATCGTGGGAAAACTGGGACATTTTTTCATATGTGCTGGGACTGTCAGTGATAGCTAGACATTGGCAAAAAGTCTGGGGGGAAATTAATAATATTGTGGACCATTCTTCCCACCTAAATCCATCAGTAGTTTTAAAATAATAATATTAATGAAAGAACAATTCCAGCTTTTGGTGACCTTTTCCAGGGATTTCTAGGTTGAGAGTACTCAGAAGTGGCTTACCATTCCCTTATTCCTGGAAACACACCACTTGTCCAAGAGCAATGTGTGTTGCTTATATACCATCCCATAGTGCTTAAAGCACTCTCTGGGCAGTTTACAGTTTTAATTATGCAGACTGCACATCGCGCATGCACACAGCGAGCCGTGTACTCAATTGATCAATGTTAAAAGGAGGGAAGACTGAGTAAGCCACGAGCCAGCTATCCGAGCCTGAAATTGAATTCACATCATGAGCAGAATCTTCGCTGCAGTACTGCAGTTTAACCACTGTGCCATGAGGCTCCTTTATCTCATCTCCTTGGAAGCATAGTGGGGAATCACACTGCTGCTACCAGATGCTCCAACTCACTGCTTACTCAGAAGCTTACTCTGGAAGTAAATGAACACATGCGAACACATGCGCGCGCGCGCGCACACACACACACACACACACACACACACACACACACACACACACACACACACACACACACACACACACACACACACACACACACACACAGAGAGAGAGAGAGACCATAGAGATACAAGTAGCTTTTATCTCATATGGTTTCCCTTTATTTGCTTTTTACTTCCGAGTTACTCTACTTGAAAAGCAAGTTATACCTGTCATCATTTTTCCTTTCCATGGACCTCTTGGCAGAGAGACCTTTGGAAACGCACATGCACTGACTTCACAATGCAAAAAAGTATCTTGTCAGAGAAATCCCAGAAGAAGAGGGTGGCTACAATCTGAAAAAGGCAGAACTTAGAAAAAAATACTCTGCAAATATAACTTAGATACTGGCAAGAGGATTTTTAGAGCTACAGTCCAAAAAAGGTCAAAAGCAGCAACTTCCCAAGCTTTAGAGAGAAAAAATAGTTTCGTTCTACATTCCCACATCAAGTCGTATCTTCTGTTTCTCTGTTAATAGTAGCTTCAACATCAGGGCTGATAAACACCATTATGTGAAAACTTGGAAATTCTTTGTTTGTTTTGAATAGGCAATGCTGTGAAGACTGAACTGAAGACTTTCTCTCTCTCTCTCTCTCTCACACACACACACACACAAAATATCAATGGCTCTGTGGGTTTTTTTCTTCAAGGTCCATTAAGAATGCATTTCCTTGCTTTCCCTGAAGTGTTGAGGAAGAAGATGGCTGGAAGGCAGGAAGGGTGGGAGATGAGAAACCTCACTCAGCTTGAGTTACATTAGCATACCTCTTCCAGTCTTGCCAGCCCACCCAGCTCTGAGTTTTTGCAACAAAGATGCTGCTCTGGAAGGGAGCTACCTTAAATTACCAAGACACTAGGCAAAATGGCTGTGGCTTACATATATAACATAGCATTTGGTTCCCTCTAGTGGCCAATCTGATAATTACACCTTGAAAATCTGGATTTGTGAATATTTGCATTTAATATTTTTAATATTTTCAGGCCATGATTAAGCGAATCAGCATATATTGATCCAGCAGATATGGCGGTCCTACTGTGTATCTCATTTAACTAGTTGCATAATAGTGCTTTATAGCAGGAAGTCCCAGTCCCTCTACTTTTGTGGTCTGTATTATTAAACCTCACTTTTCTGCCCCATTACAAAATATATTCATCATATTTTGCCATTCTTTTAATTCTTCTTCTGTTATCTTAATCAGTGGCATCCTAAACAAAAAAAAATTAATGTTAGAAAAAAAATTTCATTTTACATGATGTAAAGAAAATTAGTATGAACTGTTTTGGAAATGGTATTTAATGCCAGAAAATTGAATTGTATGGATGGTGAAAATTTCAAATTAATGCTTGAAACGTGATACTTAGGTAGGTATTTATTTTCATAACTTGTGGAAATGTAAAAATGCAATGAAATGTTGCGAGATGGTTTTTGGAAAAAAAACAATGAAATACTGGCATTAAATGTAGAGTTTACCCCAAGAATAGCACTGTTATCAATATTTAATAAGGACCAATGGAACTGGACAGTAAAAGAATTGATAACAAACCTAGTATCCACAGTAAAATTAATTATAACTAAAAACTGAAAATTAAAGCGTGAATTCCAGTTAAATGAATGGTATAAAGAAATAGGGAATAGTGCTATTAATAATAAACTATATTGACAAATAACCGTTATGTGTTCAGCTAACTATTATGTTGCCATTGCTTTCCCTTAATTTTTAAACAAATAATAATTTTGAATTCATAGAACAGAACATTTGAAATATTCCTCTCATGTTATTCAATAAGACACTTTTTTCCATTCATACCATGTCTATTTCTTGCTATTTGTACACATGTGCATTTTTTTTCAAAAAAATATGTCTAGGGTATAGTTAACTAGATCAGAATATCTGGGCTGCCCAGTTTAGGATGGATTATTTTGATAAATGATGCTGTGGCTTAAATCTTGTTGACAAAAGTTATACCACTTAAAGATGACGATGTCATCAGCCATGACAATATTTTAGAAATAAAAAATGTAATATTTCCCTCCCGCCACAATGATTATGTAGGATTCCCTTCATGGGTGGGAGGGGCGGATTCTTTGAGGACTACAGAATAGAGGGAAAGCCTTTCCAGAAACCACCACCATCCGGATGATTTTATTGATGGTTGCTATTTTTGAAAAAACTTTTCCCCTCCTCAATCTTATGGTCCCCAATTGCTTCCCATGATGAAACAAATCCCACAGGACTCCGGGGACCTTCAGGTGGGGAGAATCAGAATATTTTTTTTAAAATTGCCATGACAAGAGACATCATCAGCTTTACACAGCATAAGTTACACAACAGGATTTCAGCCAATGAGTCTAAAAGCCGATCTACAGGCAAGATTTTCTCCTCTACCATCAGTTTGTTAATGAGTGACTCAGCCTTGCCAAGCTGTTGCGCTGGCCCTTTTTGTTTGCTTTGTAGGATTCTGAGGCTTTGGGGACATCCCTCTTCTGTCATGAACAGCCCAGGAGTGAAAGATCAGCCAAGAGGGCAGAACAGAGAAGCCATCTCTAGTATTAGCACCCACCCAAGTAAGGGTGTGGTTCAACCAGCAATAAGAACCACAGCTAGATTAATGTTAGCATTATTTAAATCAATATGTAAAATGTCATTCACATGATACAT
Source organism: Pogona vitticeps (assembly GCF_051106095.1). Classification (NCBI taxonomy): domain Eukaryota; kingdom Metazoa; phylum Chordata; class Lepidosauria; order Squamata; family Agamidae; genus Pogona; species Pogona vitticeps. The sequence continues at coordinate 90,427,443 of NC_135786.1, read as the reverse complement.
TCGTGAAATTGATTTATTTCGGCTGCAAAGTGAGGTATTTTTTCCCTCAGCTGGCCAACAGGGGCTTTTTAAAATATCATGCTTCTAAATCAATTTAATTCAGTTTAATTTGTTGTCTGTGTACAATGCTGTCAATTTACTTTGTGCTCCTATTCAATGTCAGCATTGTTGCCACCGTGGTTTTAACTCTTCTATTTAAAGAAAAAATTATAGAAATGTTTAGCAATGCATCACTTTGTGCACTGTCACTGCAAATGGGATTTTGTGGGGGGGTTTGTTTGTTTGTTTGGTCAGATGAATACAGCCATCAATTTATCACTGTATCACTTTAAAAAAACATAAGCCAACCAGTTTATGAAAAGCATGCCCCTAAAACAGAACAGGAATAAATCAATTTCCCCAGTGAGATGCCAAAGCCAGTTTTTAATTTCCAGAAATAAATTGATTTAATTTCAGTCAAAGTGAACACAGCTACCAATTTATATACCATGTGACTTGAACCAGATACAGTATTTAAAAAGTCAGAACAGGAATTGATTGAATTTGTCAGTGAGAACATACCCTAAGAAAACAACGGTTTGCAACAAATTTGTATGCTGACTATATGTCTACTCTGAAGTAATCCCCATTGAATGTAGTGGTCCCATGTAAGGGAATTGTACCTTTAGATATGGAAGGAAGAATATTTGGCTGTATTTTTAAAAGTCTTAACAGATCGTTTTCTTATAGAAGTCCAAACAAGAACACTTGGTTCACAGAAATTACAGTCCTACACATCTTAACTTCGGAATATGCTCAACTGAACACAGTGAGACTTATTTCAGAGTATATATGCATTGGGATCCTCTGACACCAAATTGAAACAGTTGCATTATACATATACATATGTAAATGTATAAATCCTCATTGTCATGTGGATTCGTCATTTTACGAGGTCGTCGTCTAGTGAGGTACCACTGTATGTATATGTATATGTATATTTATATGTATATGTATATGTATATGTACTGTATATGTATATGTGTGTGTATATATATACATATATACATACATACAGTGGTACCTTGCTAGACGACAACCTCGTAAAACGATGAATCCACATGACAATGAGGTTTTGCGATCGCTATAGTGATTTCCAAAACAGTCATTCCAATGGGTGATTTTTGCTGGACAATGTTTGGGTCCCTGCTTCGCAAACCGTTTCTCACAAGATGACGATTTTTACACTGATCAGCGCTTTGGAAAACGGGTGTTTTGAGGACCCATGCTTCGCAGGACAGCTATTTTAACAGCTGATTGGCGCTCACAAAATGGCTTCCCTATGGGCGATCTTCGCAGGACGACAATGCATTTTCCCCACTGGAACGTATTAAACGGGTTTCAATGCATTCCAATGGGGAAACGGTTTTTGCATGACGATGATTTCGCTAAACAGTGATTTCTATGGAACAGATTATCATCGTCATGCGGGGCATCACTGTATATACGTATGTGCTTTATATATGTATATGTATATAACAGACATACATACATACACACACACACACACACACACATATACATATATACATATAGACATACACATACATATACATACATACACATACACACACACACACACACACACACACACACACACACACACACACACACACATACACACACACATCTATAGTGGTGCCTCGCTTTACGATTGCCCCGCAATTGCGATCGCAAAACGATGGTCTGAATAGGGTTTTGTCGCTTTGCGATAATCAGTTCCTTGCTTCTGGAACTGATTCTTCACAAAACGACGATTTTTTGACAGCTGATCGGCAGTTTCAAAATTGCCACCAGGTAAATAAAATGGCTCCCCACTGTTTTCTGGAACGGATTCCTCGCAAGACAGCCACCGAACATGGCCGCCCTATGGAGGATCTTCGTTGGACAGTGAGTTTCCAGCCCATTGGAACGCATTGAAGGGGTTTCAATGCATTTCAATGTGCTTTTTATTTTCGCATTACAACGTCGCTGGAACGAATTAACGTCATAATGCGAGGCACCACTGTATACATATATATATATACACATATACATATACATATACATATATACATGCATACATATATACATGTATACATGTATATACAGTGGTGCCTCGCTTAACGAGTGCACTGTATAGCGATGTTTCCGTATAGAAATCCCTTTTTCGGGATCGCTATACGGAAACATCCCCGATCGTCGCAATGGGGAAAACCCGCATTGCGAAGATCGGGTATTGCGGCGGCCATTTTGGAGCCGCCGAACAGCTGATCGGCGGTTCCAAAATGGCTGCCGGAAGCCCGGAAATGGCTGCCGGCAGCCGTTTTCGCGCCCTGCCCTCGCTTAGCGAAGGCGCGAAAATGGCTGCCGGCACCTGGAATCCTCGCTGAACGGGTAAGTAACAAAGGTATTGGAACGCATTAAACGAAGTTTAATGCGTTCCAATACATTTCCCCTACCCGTTTAGCGATGATTTCGCATAGCGAGGGTTAATCCGGAACGGATTAACCTCGCTATGCGGGGCACCACTGTACATATATACATATGTACACTGTATATGTATATATGTATCATATATACATATCATTTGATCTTATTATGCCATAACCTTCTAGTTAGCTTAAACATAAAATTATAACATTTATTTGAAAAACGCTTGTTTAAAGAGCAAAAAAAAATTTAAAATGGAAACTAATGTGAATTCTATACTATGGTGATCCTCTCTGGGGTTTTCTGGATCTAGCATACTCAGAAGTGTTTTACCATTCCCTTCATTAAAAAAAATACTAATACAAACAACTAGCGTAACAGAAGGCATCAGCAGCATACATGGGAGGAGGGTGGCAGATGCAAAAGGAGGAGGAAAAGTCTTCTTCACTTTAAATAGCTAAGGGAGGAAAGATATTTCCTCAAAGTGTTCCTTCTTCTACACAACTGGTCACGCTGATAAGTACCTCAAAGACAAGAAAAAGTCTTATGGAACCTTTAAGATGTAACATCATTAAGAGACAAGATTTAAAGCAAACCACAGTGGGTATAAAAATACTAAAAAGGATCAAACAAGTCTTATACTAAAAAAGCATAAGCAACACCAAAACACATACGAAGCAGTAAGGTACAACAAAAATTTTAAACCCCAACGAAGTCAGCCAGTCGCTGGGGGAAAACTTGCCTGAAGAGAAAAGTCTTCACTTGTTTACGGAAGAACAGTAAAGACGGGGCCAGTCTGGCCTGTTGTGGGAGGGAGCTCCAAAGTCTGGGACCAGCAACAGAGAAGGCCCTCTCCTGTGTCCCCACCAAACACACCTATGAGGGTGGTGCGAGTAAGAGAGAAAGGTCTCTCCTGATTATCTTAACACTCAAAGAGGCTCATAAAAGGAGATGCAGTCCTTGACACAGCTCAGACCCAAGCTATTTAGGTAGAACCGAATAGGTTACAACCCACAGTTTGAATTCTGCCCAGAGAAAGATCAGCTACAGTGTTTATTTTATGAGATGCTGGAAAGTGAAAATCCTATAGCTCTGTTAAAGAGTTACTTACCCAGTTCTCTCCCATATGTAAGCAGGGGAGCATCTAACATCATTTACACTCTTGTCACTTCCTCAAAGTAGAGGGCAGCTTGGCTGCAGGGGAAAGGCTTCTGCTTGCCTGTAGACTCTCAATGCAAGCAGAAACCTTGGGAAAAATGGGATTTCTGCTCATGGGAAAAATCTACCCATGAGAAGTAACCTCTCCTGTGCAAATCTGTCTCTCTCTTCACATAGATAAAATGGCACATGGAGAGACTGAGTGCTTCACTGCTGGCATTTTGGAAGAAACCAGGTGTTGTAAGTAATGCCTGAACAGGGCTGGTGTTGAGTACAGGCATTCAGGTGCCTTCTCCAGGTATGACCTACAAGGCAAAACATCCCCTCCTAAAAAAGAGGATTGTGGAAGAGGAAGCTGGTTTAACTGAATTTTCTAGAGTTCTTAAAAGGACTGCACCCTGCTAGCTGCAAGGGCTTTCTCCTCACAGCTAACAGGCCAATCTCAAAAGGCTGAGGTAAGAAAAATAACTTTGCAGCAAGAAATGTAACTGAAATCAAATAAAGTACCTGCATATCACATGGAAATGGCAACAGGTGAGCATGAGTGAACCACACATTCACAGCTCTCTTTTTTTGTGTACAGTGTCTGAAGAGGCCTCTCTCACGTATTTCCTCAGAATTCCCCACTGGGTTTTCTATAAGATATGTTTAAAAAATAACTTAAAGAAATGCTCTTTCCTCTCTAAGCCTATCCAGGAGTTGAGGTCAGGTACAGTGGCCCTTCTAATAATGCCATCATTAGGGGAAATAAAAAATGAGATTGATATTTCAGCTCTTTCTGAAGGAAATTATTCCATTCTGACAGAAATCAACCCTGAGTGCTCACTGGAAGGACAGATCCTGAAGCTGAGGCTCCAATACTTTGGCCATCTCATGAGAAGAGAAGACTCCCTGGAAAAGACCCTCATGTTGGGAAAGAGTGAAGGCAAGAGGAGAAAGAGACGACAAAGGACGAGATGGTTGGACAGTGTCATCAAAGCTACCAACATGAATTTGATCAAACTCCGGGAGGCAGCGGAAGACAGGAGGGCCTGGCGTGCTCTGGTCCATGAGGTCACAATGAGTCAGACACGACTGAATGACTAAACAACAACTCCAGCTCTTTAGAGACCTTTTCAGTGGGAGTGGGGGGGGATTGGTATCTTAGATGTTGAATTTTCTTCCTTCTTAATTCTGGTTATCTTCTATGCTATATACCTACTGCTGTCTATTAAAGCTTTTTCTTTTCATCCCACCTTGAATCTAGAGACATTTCTTTTTAAATTGTATTCACCCATTTGATGTGGACTGGGACACAACTTAGATAGATAGATAAACAGACAGACACACAGACAGAAATATACTGCTTACACTCTTACTATCAGCACTTTATTAAGAACCTGTAACATTGCCCTGATACATGATAGAATTCTGCTTTTCTCAACATTTTCCATACTATAGCCATTTTTCAAAAAAGTTTTAACTTTCTTCAGTAACAGAAACCTTATGCAAATATTCAGCTAGTGAACATGAAAACTAAAAAGGTGCAGACGTCCTTAAGTGACAAGACCCTCCTGTGTAGAGCCCTAAGATCTGCAGCAGAAATGTAGCCGTGTTCAATTTAACACTTTTATCAACCTTTCTGCAGTTGCAAACTTATCCTTGTCAGGATTCCTGATTGTTAGCAGAGCAAGCCATGCCAAGCAGCTGCCAAGTTAATTTCTCAATTCAACTCCTGCAAAATGGAATAGCGAGCCAAGAATGCTTCCTCCTTTGGAAGGAAATCAGATCCACACTGAAGAAAATAAGGAAGTAAGGGTCACAGAGTGTTATTCAGGAACTACATTGAGATAGGAAAGATATGGGAGGTCCTAATTCTAGCTATCTCAGGTGGAGAAGCATAAAGCCATGGCTGCAGCCTCACCCATTGAGAAGAAAGGCAATAGGTGTCCTCTGTCCTCTCCCAGGAAGGGACACCAGCAACCTTAAGACTAGACTGAAGGAAGGTCAGCATAAGTCAGAGTCAGATTAAAGAGAGTTTAGAAAACATTTTCCCTCTCTCTACTCCTCCCCATGCAAAAGGGCAGCATCTTTCTCAACGTCAGCTGAGTTATACCCAGTCACCTACAATAAAGAGACACACACACCCCTCAGAAATAATTCATGGTGAATGAGGTCTGTTGATACTTCTCAACTGTTGACTGACACTAGCTTTGCCAAGGTAGATTTAAAGAGATCCCAAGTTTAGGATTTGTTCCTCTCATCCCATAGACAAATAGGGTCTCCAGTCTTGGTCATGGGGAAATTTGCACTCGGTGGAACAAACGTGCAACTCTCCAGCAGACCTTAGCACAAGACATAAGATGATTTACTCAGAAAGCAGGTAATTGTTGGATATTGGCTGCATGCTTCTGAACACTACACATTTAATTTCAGTATGTGCAGGCTCAAGGCCTGCCTAGCATTTAATAGCTGAGTATATTTGCAAATCCTTGCATTTTATACTATCAGAATTGATGCTTTTTTCCACTTTCTAACTTCAGGAAAAATTCAGAACAAGAGTGGACAATATCTTTATTGGATTGATAAAATATCAGAAATGAGCAAGTTTTGGGGTCTTGCATAAACTTCCTCAGTGTTGCTACTTCCAAACAGGAGCGTTGTGCTGCAACAAAAGAAGGCCTTAGGTGACTGGCGGTCCTTCATCTATATATTCTGCAGAGAAATAGGCTGGAATGACATATTTGCAATAAACCGAAGAAAGTGTATTTGCTGCAGGTAAGTTGTAAAGAGGTGCTGCCCTTTTTGTAACACACAGCCGCATTGCAGCACTTTTTTCCCCTTTTGCTTTAATCCAATGCACAGACTGCCAACGGGGGCATGTCAGGGGCTAGGTATGATGTCACCCCACTCCTCTGATTTTTTTAAAGTGTTTACGTGCATCTTTGGTTTTAAACAGGTTAAAGAAATGGGAAACAAGCATCCATATGTGCAAATGGAGGTGCAAAACAGAAAAAAGTCTAAGACACAACAGCTGTCATTGAGGGAAGAACAAGAAGGGATGAAGAGGGAAGCTGGGGAAGGAGCAAGCAGACAACTGGCAGGGGAAAAGTACCACTCCAAACGGTGGCATACCTCTAAAAACTAGAGCAGAACATAATCAGCTTGGGTGCCATTTTGAATCGCAGTAGAGTTTGCTGTCATGTGACACAACAGAAGTTGCTGTGCATTAGGTCCGATGTTTCTTGAGCATGTCATTTGGCCAGAAAAAGACAACTTCTAGATCCCCTGAAATGTAACCTCATGCCTCAAGCTGGTTTTACAAGTTTTCAGTCTCCATCTGGGAATTTTACTTTTGCTAAAGACACTGAAGCCTTAACATCTGGCTGCGATGATTTGGGGACTTTTCAGCATCTCTCTTGCCCAGCTCTGTCATGCTTAGCCTGAAGAAAAGGCCTGAAGGACTTGAAAAGTCACCTGTTTGCTATATTTTTAATATAGCTTATTTCCCATCCTTATTTTTGCATTTTGTACCTGGACCATGTGGCTTTTCCTTCCCTTCTCTTTTTAACTTTAGGAAGTAGGGGAGAATAATATAAATTGAAATGCATGAGATGTATACAATGTGTTTGTGCATTGTGCAAAGGATAATAATACCAAGACCAACTAATCACATCCCAGATTTTGTTCAGTATTCAAAGATTTTATAATTTAGCTGTGAACAACTAGAATCTTCTGTGTCTGTATGTGGAAGGGTTTTCTGAAAGAAACACAGATTTGTTTGAAAATTTTCTTTCTAAAAACATTTGCTCCCAGGTTTAGACCTGTATGCCACGTTACAGGCCAGAGCAAATCTTTATGGCCGAGCTATAAACCCCTGAAAATAGGAAACTAAGACAGCAAGGATATAAAATAATAGAAAATGTTTCACATAATAGAAATCCATAAGCAGAGTATTACATTTTAAGTCTTAATATCTACATACTTGGATTATCGTCTACCTTGACAATCACACACAAAGTAAGCGGACTTCTTTCTCCTCTTTTCCTTTGATTCAGTGTTTCATTCCAATGCATTAACAAAGCCCTGGGCCATAAAATACTGTATTAATATTAGTTTGTCACAGTGGACTAAATTTAGAACAACTCATTAATATGGGAAAGTCAAAGGCATTCCGCCAGGAGTGTGACGGGCTAAGCTCTTATGGCTATATGTTACACAGATATGCCACTTGAACTGAGAGAGAGAGAGAGCCATTCTTGCTACTAATAAGGGAATCTATTAGTTCTAAGCTGACTCCAGTACTAATTAAGAAATGTGGGAAAAGGCAATTTTGCCACCGGATATCTCTGTGATGGGTAAGCAAAATAAGCTGTACATCAGCGTGCCCTGATGCTTGGGTCAGATTGGATTAGGGATCCACAAAGATAATTCTCCCTGCAGTCTACAGGCAGGAAGAAGCAACAAACCAAATCTGCCACCATAGCCAACTGTTTTTGGGTGGCACAATCACAAGGCATTTATCCAGTTTACAGATCAGAAATCGGAACCATTTCAATGTGACGCTAGTACAGTATTCCACATTGTCTTAGTCAAGGGGAAGCGGTTTGTTCTCCCTCCCCCCCCCAAAAAAAAACCAAGGGGGGCAAGTTTAGACCTTTCGCAAATCTAGTCTTTCATATGCAGAGTTCCGTGTCAGCGCTGCCTCTCCAAGGTTGTCAAATATTAATTTTTTTAAATTTGGTCCCTTGCTAAGCTACAAATATTCATGTTTAACACCAAGTAGCAGTTCAGGGGCCGACAACAGTATGTACCTTCTGAATGATGCATAGAAAGCAGCAGTTAGCACAAAGACAAAGCCACCAGATTGGTCTCAGGGAAACCCAGTGCTTGAATTTTTCATGATTCCTCCAGCACTTAAAGAATAAGAAACTGGCTACTTCTGTGGGGAGATGTGGATAGTGAAGGTCAGAGAGCCCACAAACGTGCAGGAGAATCAAGGTTTTGCCTGGGGAAAACGAAAAGGGATTTCAGGCGCTTAAGAGAATTATAAAGACTTTTTTTCCCTTGCGCTTTGCAAACATTGTAGCAGCTAAACAATAGCTATAAAAATGAATGCAGGAGTCATATTCATCCTCCGCTTGTTCATAGTGGGTCTCCCAAGGCCTAGAAAACTAACCTCTTCCATATGTCTCCAGGTTTAGAGTTAACCTTCTCGAGATCTATTTCACCAGCTTACATACTCCTCCCTGCCCTTCATTTGTCTTTTTTAAGAACCAGCCTGACTTCTGAAAGAAATAGATAAAGAGGCAACCACCACCACAAAAAAAAAGATTAAAATTTTCTCAGACAGGCTTGACAATGACCTAACTGTGCAGGGGTGGGCGATGGGCATGATGTCTTAATTACTCTGCACTTCAGCATTTTGCCTGCATGTTTATTATCTGCAGTAGACAAACTTGACTAGGCCCAATAATGATCCTGAGGAAATCTCAACCCATTCCAATAAAACAAATGCGCAATTTTGTGGGGGGGGGGCATTATTGCAGCATTGTGGTGACCAATGGTTTCACATGTCACCACCTTTTAAAGCTTTTAATGAGTCCTTTTTTATTCTTGGTCACATCGGATTTTCTTTTCTTTTTAAAAAATATAAGTCCCTTTGAACATCTGGGAGTTGGAGCATCCTTTGATCAAGGAATTCTTGTGAATTTTTCACTCCAAAGGCCTCTCTCTCTCCCTCTCTCTCTGTCTTTTAGCCTTATGTGGGCAATTTTTATGAGCCTGTATCTCTGTATTTTCCTGAGCATCAGTTTGCAGTCTTTTGGAAAGAAAGAAGCATGGCCGGGGGGGGGGGGGTGGTATGTGGAGAGAGAAATAACAATTAATGTACACATTTTACATAAATGTTTATAAATTTAACAAAGGGACCATGTGTGAAAGAGAGAGAGAGAGAGAGAGAGAACGGTGCCACAGGAACCACCACCCCCGCGCCTTTCCTTGTTCCTTTTGAAGGCGGTTTTCTAATGATGACCCTTGGCATGCCTGCCCACATGGGATTCCTCTGAGAAGAGGCTGATGAAAATTAGTCTATTCTCATTTCAAACAGAATTTTGCTGAAGTCCTGATCAGAGCACCAGCATGGAGTCCAGGGAGACAACACACGGTACTTGATTTCGCTCGGCAGCCTCCCTCTCCTGGTAATTGTTCCAGGAACATATAGTGACAAGACTATGGGATGTGAGGGGTCTGGATGTACTGAGGCTGTTACTCTCTGTTTAAAGATTTAAACCATCAGGGTATGAGAAGGCTTTTTGATGTTCATTGAACATGGAGCTTGGGTACAGAAGAAGGGGAAAGGGCTTCACCAGAAGGCAATCATCTTTCAGAGCCACAGTGAGGCAGAGAGAGGTGGGAAAGTCTCTGCCTCAGCATAGAGGCGGAACAAAGGGAGATGAAAGGGCCCGGGTGAAAACAGGGCCAGATCTGGCTGTGAGGCAGAACTCTGCTCGCGCTGAGAGAGACCCGACAATGCCTTCACAATGCAGAAAAAGCATTTAGCACTCCCATTCCATTAATACACACTTACTGGCTACGGCAGACCCAGGTTGGGGGGGAAAGGGGGGGGGAAAGAGAGAGAAAAGCGGGGGGGGGAGAGAGAAAATATTTTAAGCAGTTTATGTTGACACTAGGCTTTTCGACAATGCCCGTGGCTTCCGTGGAGAGGATTTAATGAGTTTACATTGTCAGATGAATGTCATTTCCTAATTACATAGAAAATAAGAGCAAAGTATTCAGCAAGGAGGGCCAGTTCCCTCTCTCTTCCCCCCCCCCCACACACACACTTCCTTTTCCCTCGCTCTTTTCTGAGCCTGAACACAGCATCTCCTCCATTCTCAAGGGACAGACTTAAAACTTTCTCCGAGCAGAGTTGGAATAATCTGCTGCCTCCTTTTCCTCTGCCTCCGCTGGGAGCATTTACACTGGGAAGACTATATTTGAAATGGACAAGAACCGAGAGCTTTTCCACCAAAAAGGTTATGCCGACAATAAGGGAGGAACCACAATAGAGGGTGGAGGCACCGAAATGGACTGCTTGTAGTCCTCCAGATGTTGGTCAGCTTTAGCTGCCATTATCCCCTCACTATTGTCTATGTTGGTTAACCCTGATGGAAGTTGCAGTTCAACCACATCTACATAGCCACAATCTTGATCTCCATAAACTCACAGCAACGGTTCATTGCTCAAGCAAAATAAGCCATGGTGGCAGCTTGCTTGAAAATTGTACCTTTTGGTCTAAAGGGAGTTGCTCCTGGAGCCTGGAAAAACTTCTGTCTTCAACTATAACCCCTAAATTTGCTTCCCAACATGTCCAGCCAAAATCCATGGATTCAGCTGTCAGGAGTTTCTCAACTGGCCCTTCAGACAAGTCAAAGAAAATATTTTCCCTTTTTAAAAAAATGATGCAGGACCTCAGATATAGTCTTCCAGGGTCTTAAAGAATTTCCAGTTCCCTTGGCCTTCTGCCAGTGAACACTGGCTGATATCCTGAAGTGGCTTGCTTATTAAGCCACTCCATGACTGGACATTCCAGTTGGAAAGAGCCTTGACAGTTGGGAGGACTCACTTTTAGTCCATTCCCTGTGATCATACACGTTGGAAACAGACCAAACCAGAGTGATCCTGTCCAGACCAAAAAAAGTAGAATCTCCTGACAGGGGCTCAGAAAGTTGTGAGTAGGACCTTCTGGGGAAGGTTTGGTTCACTCCAGTGATTATTTTGTTTGATCACTTTAAAAAAAGAGCAAACCAACCCATCTCCACAGTGGAACAAATAGAAGGACAAATGCCTATCTGATCAAACCCTGAGAGATCAGAAAGTTTGCATTTGGGTCATGGGCTGGTGATTTCCAACCTCTCCTGTATATGCTTCAGGCAGACTCATTATTTAATAGGATTCAGGATTAAAACTAATATCAGCGAGACAAGTTCCCAGGTGATAGCCTGGTTCTCCCTGCAATAATGTGATTTGGGTATATAGTTCAGTGAACTGGCTAAATAGCTGAGTGTGTTAGGTATCTGGCCGCACAGCCAGACTTTATGAGTTCAGTTCCCCACTGTGTCTAAGGAGAAGAGTCAGCCTGTGTAGCTATGGGCAAGCTGCACAGTCTATTTAGAGTGCCACCAGAAGAAAGGATTGGTAAACCAATTCTTAATACTGTATAGCTAGAAAACACAGGCGGAAAGTCACCATATGTCAGAATCAACTTGATGGCATGTAATTATTATTAGTAAAACTTGCAAATGAAGCCTGTGTTAAGCCCAATCATGAAACAAAGCTAGCCAATTTGCAAAATGGAGAGATGGGAAAAACATGTGCAAGGAGAGGAGCTAACCATCTTATATAGTTTGATCCTCAGTAATTCTGGAGCTGAACTGGGAAAACTGCATCCTGTGAGCTGGCTGGAACTAATGAACTTCAGAAGATAGTCAGGCACGGGGAAATCCCAGATATGAGTGCTCCACCCTGTAATAATTTCCCCAATATATGAAGGAGCAATCATATCAAGGAGAAGCCTTGATACAATCTTCTTCCTGATGTGCTAGATTAACATACGTAAGGATCTTGTTTGCACTAGAGGGCATCTAAAACATGTCATCTTCTCCTTCTCTTTCAAAGTCCTTTTCTTCCCATTTCTAGGCTCAATATATAAAGTATGAAAGAAAAGATAATGACAGATAGGAGCCTCCTACCTGACTCCTCGCAAGTTTTAGGTCAAACGGCCTTCCTGTAGCCTTAAAAGAAAATAGCAAGGAGGGCCATGGCACTACAAAAGGTAAGAGGGCTGAAAGTTTCTATTCTTCTGTGTAATTCATGTGTTGATCAGGAAGACTAGGGCCAAAATCCTGTTGTGTAAATTTATGTAGATATAACCCAGACTGGGCCATTCAACACACACACACACACACACACACACACACACACACACACACACACACACACACACACACACACACACACACAAATAAAACACATCACACACATAACTCGAATCAACTTCATTGATTACAGCAACAGTTTCTCTGGCATAGCATTGGGACTGGATCCAATTCATCAAGAGACCTCTGTGCCTCCAGATGAAACCATTGTCTTCCGAGATTCCTCTGGGGGATGGCCCAGAATGGCAGGCCCTTGGAGACCACAGGGGTAAAGCCAGACTTCTCATCCCCTGAGCTAGAGCATACTATGACCGTGCCCCCTAAAGGGATTCCATACCAACCAAGCCAGACAGGGCCCCGCCTGCTGCCTTCCATCTTCTGGATCCATCTCAATGGTCCAAATCACTCACAAAGCTGTGAAAGGACTAAGAGAACACCCAGACTTTTGTGCACCCAGTGCATCAAACAAACCCCTTTTTGCCAACTCTAAAAGTAATTTGGAAAATAAAACAGGGTAGGTGGGGAAAGACAAAGCAGCCAAAGAGTAACTGACCCTCCAGCCAGTCTCTGCCTACATTTATACTGAACCAGCAGACCTGAGTGGAAACTCCTCCCCTCAGTTCCGCTGGCCAGCAGACTTCCCCACCCACCAGTCATGCTGGCTAATCAGAAATGGCCAGCACAACCCAGCTGGGCTCTGAGGCCCCAGGCTGCTTGCTCTGCAGTGCTTCCACATGGCCATCGCCAGTTTCAGCTGTGCTGGAGCCACCGGGGGATGCCGTGCCACTGCCCCAGCAACAACATGGGGCCCAGGTAAGTCTGGGTCCTGTCCTTAAACTATTACAAAGCTTCCAGTCCCCCCCTTCCCCTGCTTCAGATTCCAAGGCTCTTGGGGGCTCTCTTTCATCCCTGGGAGCCTCAAGACACAGGAGGGGGGGAGCCTTCAGTAGTACAAAATCACAGCAAGATCACTGCCATCCAGATTGGTACTACTGGTAGTGGGATTTTTTTAAAAAAATAAAAACTATTAGCCCAACCACCCACATCCTGAATTTTCCAAAGGCGTCCTGGGGGAAAGGGCAGCCTTCAGGGGCCTCATAACCTGAAAGAGGGAGCTTGAAAGCTTTCCATTAGTTTAAATGAAATATTTCCAGTGCCCAATCCAGGTTGCACTGGCATAAATTTATAGCAACAGGATTTTGCCCTATATCAGTGATGGCAAACCTTTTTAGCCCAAGTGCCCAAACGGGGGGGGGGGGGCACCCAGAGGGTGGCAGGTGGTAGCAGAAACAGAAGTGGCAGTGGCAGAAGTGGTAGTGGAAGTGGGGAATCCCGGGCACAGAGGTGCCTCCAGATCCCACTCCAAATCAGCCTCCAGTTGTGCCCAACCCCACTACCTATAGCTCGGCTGGCCCACCACCACCAGCGCTAGCTGCTCTGGATCCTGGCCTGCCACCCGTCGGGGCTCTAGCACTGCGACTGCAGCCGCCTCCTCAAGTTTGGCTGCCAGATGTAGTGATCCAGCGACTTATGGCTCACTTGCCCACAGAGAGATCTCCGCGTGCCAGCTGTGGCAAGGGTGCCGTAGGTTCACCATCGCTGCCCTATATCATCTTCCTTTTTGAATTTGTAGATTTGTAGATATTGCACTAATTCTAACCTAACCAATCAAAGTCCACAGAAGAGGAACACCAACATTCTTTCACATTCACATGCCCACACAAACCTAGTAGTAAACCTTTAAACTCGAAGTAAAGAAAAAAGACAATTCTAGAAGTCAACAAAAGATTTGCTAGCAACAATGATGCAAATATTTCATTCTGCAGAGCAGCTACAAGGGGATATGTAGTACATGACTAAGACATCTGAATCCTCCTTGCTGCCTCAGTGGCTGGCATGTCCAAAGAAGATCTTGGACTATATTGTAAGGTTGAGCTGTCACTCACCTTCTCCTTTGGCACCAAGCAGCTTGTCAATTAAATTGAAAAATAATGTGAGAAATGCTCTGGGATTGGAACTGCTGGATTCCACATGCTTTTCAGTTGACTACAAAACATACAAATCAGTCAATCCAGATCAGCCCAAGAGTTTTCCCACCCATCTGTAGTTTTTTCCTTTGCTGCTTGGGTTTTTACTTCTTTTACAGTGGATGCATTCACATCAATTCAAGCAGTATGATTGCTTGTACTGATGTGGAAAGCATCTACCATCGACAGATATTGAACAGCGAACAATTTTTCAATTAAAAAATAAACAGCAGGGATTTTAAAATTGCTTTTGTTCTGTTTTTAAAGTACTGTAAGAGTTTTATTCCAGTCCATGATAAAACACAATTTTCCTTCAAATTGCTTGTTTTCCTCTTCTCTTCCCATTCTGTTTCCAGTTTTTTGAAAAGTCTTCATGCTATTGCACTAGGGCATCCAGGAGATCAAGGGGGGGGGAGAACAAAGAGTTGGCAAACAGGGAGGAGGAAATTACTGACCAGTCTTTCTTGGCAGCTTGTTAAGATAAATCTACTGTAGCCATGCCTCTTGCAAATCTGGATGGCTACAGAGCTACAAGCAAGGCTGCAAACAAGGCTGGCTGATAATTTCTTCCTCACTTCTCTGTTGACTCCTTTGTGGCTGGTTGAAGCAAACTGACCCAGGGTAATCTGACTTGTTAGGGATGAATTTACAGCAGATCCATGTGGATTTTTCCCACAGTGTAGTCACATACTCAGTCTTCTATATTTCTGTTTCCTTGCTTCAAAATATGAAGTGTCTTCAATTAAAAACTTTTTAACTCTACAATGGGCCAAAATCAAGGAATATGTGGGAGTGTTCCTCCAACATTCAGGAGACCAGTAGTTCTTAGCTCTACCCTGTGGTTACCCCAGAATTGCACAAATGCTCCTGATTCAGTATGTTTTTGTACATTTGTGCACAGGCAGAGTACCTTCATCACAAATAGATTCTTGTCCCATGATACCTTATAACAGAAGCAGGTCAACAATCCTGAGTCATCATATGATAATTAATTCAGTGATAAAAAAACCAAGTGGGAGATGTTTCACATGTGTGTAACCCAACATTGGAACTTCTATCATTTTAGGCAGGATTTCCAGAAAGTCAGAACTGTGGATGAGCATGTCAGTCTATTCTTGTGGCCTGCCTATCTAAATGTAAGAGAACATGCAACAGAATGCAACAGGACAATTAATATTATAAAACAAAACAATCCCTAAAAATGAAATACAGCAAAGAGAGAAGGGAACAAGAGGGTGATTTTTTTAACCTCAGCAAATGCTTTGGGATCAAGAGCAAAAGCACCCTGTATGAGCAGGAAATTTGGTTAATTATTAATACTGGAAAGCTTTGATTTTTTCCCCCCTCATGTGGCAAAATGCCCATTTCCAGAGGGTAATTAAGAAATCATCCCTGAAAGGTAGATTTTCCTTCTGCTTTGAACAGAATGGAACGTTCTTTTGACCTACAGAGAAGGGAGATGTATCATTAAGTTGCTGGTTTGTATACTTTATCTGCATTGTTGAAATGCTCTGTGCGATATACACAAGGGATTTTGGAAGAATATGTGTGTATAGTATATTGCTAAGTTCGTGCATGGGCAAGACTTCCATCTCTACTTTATTTATCTTTCTAAATATTTCTATTCCACCCTCCATCTGAAAGTCCCACAGTGGGGAATAGGCAATAAAGTAGCTTGCAAGCAAGGTTAGCACAATTTAAAGACTTTAAAACAATTTGGCACAAACAAAACCTGCAGTCCTTCCCACTGTCACCACAGTCACTGAACCCCAAATGTTTGAGTGAACAACCATGTTTTAACTTAATGCTGCAAATGAAAGCAAAATCAGTGCCAGTGGTGTGAATACTGCACAATCAGGAACCCGCAACCAAGAAGGTATTTCCCTGTGTCTCCAGCAGTGCTCGGAATGTTATATTTTAAAAGGAACGCCATGCATTATTCCATTGTTCTACTCACACAAATAATTTGTTGTGCCACATGTTATATTAATACATTGGGTTGTCACGACCAACAGGCTAGAAAAATACAAGGAAAGAGTCTGAATTCCTCTAGTGGTCAATACTGATATTGCATCTCAGACATGTTTATAAAATGAGAAAAGACAAGTCAAAGAATCCTTGTCTTGCCCCTTAAAACTGGTAACTGAGAATCTTATTAAACCTGTCAAAATGCCTTTAAAAGTACCCTTTAAAAGTAAATTTTTAAAGTAAGTAGGTATTACTTATTATATCAAAGTAGCCCATGCAATATGTCAGCAAGTTTGGAAAACTCAACAGTGGCCAGAGCAGTGGAAAAAATCAGTCTACATCCCAATCCCAAAGAAGGGCAGTGCCAAAGAATGCTCCAACTACCATACAATTGCACTCATTTCACATGCTAGCAAGGTTATGCTCAAAATCCTACAAGGTAGGCTTCAGCAGTATGTGGACTGAGAACTCCCAGAAGTACAAGCTGGATTCCGAAGGGGCAAAGGAACTAGAGACCAATTTGCTAACATGCGCTGGATTATGGAGAAAGCCAGAGAGTTCCAGAAAAATATCTACTTCTCCTTCATTGACTATGCAAAAGCCTTTGACTGTGTGGACCACAGTAAACTATGGCAAGTCCTTAAAGAAATGGGAGTGCCTGACCACCTTATCTATCTCCTGAGAAATGTGGGACAGGAAGCAAAAGTTAGCACTGGATATGGAACAACTGATTGGTTCAAAATTGGGAAAGGAGTACGACAAGGCTGTATATTGTCCCCCAGCTTATTCAACTTATATGCAGAATACATCATGCGGAAGGCTGGACAGGAGGAATCCCAAGCAGGAATTAAGATTGCCGGAAGAAATATCAACAACCTCCGATATTTATTTATTTTCTGCAGATGATACCACTCTGATGGCAGAAAGTGAGGAGGAACTAAACAACCTTGTAATGAGGGTGAAAGAGGAGAGTACAAAAAACGGTCTGACGCTCAACATAAAAAAAACTGAGATCATGGCCACTGGTCGCATCACCTCCTGGGAAATAGAAGGGGAAGATATGGAGGCAGTGACAGATTTTACTTTCTTGGGCTCCATGATCACTGCAGATAGAGACAGCAGCCGCAAAATTAAAAGACGCCTGCTTTTGGGAGAAAAGCGATGACAAACCTTGACAGCATCTTAAAAAGCAGAGACATCACCTTGCCAACAAAAGTCCAAATACAGTGGTGCCTCGCTTAATGAGCGCCCCGCTGAGTGATTAAATCACTTAACAAGGGGCTCTGGGCCATCGCTGGAGCATTCGCTCAGCGATGGCCCCTATGGCGTTTTTTCGCTTTGCGATATTCGCTAAGCGATTCGCTTAGCGAATATTGCATAACGAAGCAAGGGAGAACAGCTGATCGGCGGTTCCAAAATGGCCGCCGGAAGGTCCACTCTGCATTTTCGCGCCCTGCCCTCGCTTACCGAGGGTGCGAAAATGGCGGCGCTATGGAGGAAGATCGCTTAATGGTGAGTTTTAAAGCCATAGGAACACATTGAACAAAGTTCAATGCGTTTCTATGGCTTTTTTATTTCCGTTTTGCGATGTTTCGCTATAGCGAAGGTTAATCCGGAACGGATTAACCTCGCTATGCGAGGCACCACTGTAGTCAAAGCTATGGTTTTTCCTGTAGTGATGTATGGAAGTGAGAGCTGGACGATAAAGAAAGCTGACCGCTAAAGAATTGATGCCTTTGAATTGTGGTGCAGGAGGAGACTCTTGAGGGTCCCCTGGACTGCAAGGAGAACAAACCTATCAATTCTAAAGGAAATCAACCCTGAGTGCTCACTGGAAGGACAGATCCTGAAGCTGAGGCTCCAGTACTTTGGCCATCTCATGAGAAGAGAAGACTCCCTGGAAAAGACCTTGATGTTGGGAAAGTGTGAAGGCAAGAGGAGAAGGGGATGACAGAGGATGAGATGGTTGGACAGTGTCATCGAAGCAACCAATATGAATTTGACACAACTCCGGGAGGCAGTGAAAGATAGGAGGGCCTGTCGTGCTCTGGTCCATGGGGTCACGAAGAGTCGGACACAACTAAATGACTAAACAACAACAAGCCCAGATGTTACTCATTACATCTAAAAAGTAAATCTGCAACATTATTTTTATTATTTGTTAACCAAAGATAACTATTTTCTTGTAACTTTGTTAATTACAACTAGTTACTGCCAAGCTCCGGTCTCCATGTAAGGAACAGCTTCCAACTTTCAGACGCAGAGGAGGCTTGCTTAACTGATCTTAATGCTTGGGTGGATATATATAGAACGTTACTCATATTTCATAGATACACCCTAACATGGGTTGAGAAGGCATGCCTATATGGCTCTCTGTAGGAATGACAGTCAAGACAACAGTCAAACTGATTGCATGTTGGGTCACTACAGTGGACCCTCTACTTACGGAATTAATCCATATTGGAATGGTAGCTGCAGGTCAAAAAGTCTGTAGGTCGATTCTTCATTGACCTACAATGCATTGAAAACTGATTAATCCATAACCGGCCATTTTTGTTCCATTTTTATTCCATTTTGGTTTTTTTCTGGTCTGTAGGTCGATTCTCCGGCTGCAAGTCCAACCTAAATTTTGTGGCCAGAGAAGTCTTTAACTCAAAAAGTCTGTAAGTCAAGCCGTCTGTAAGTCAAGGGTCCACTGTAGTACTTTTGTAAATTTTCAGACTTGAGATCATCCATACATTACACAGAAGTGAGCCACTCACAGTTTTGTTTTAATATCAACTGTGCCTTATAGCAGCCACAGCACAGTCTTTCAGACATTGCTGGACATGAATAGAGATGTGAAAACCTGTCACTTTTGTTCTCATTCCATTTCTCAGACTTCCACAAAGATTGTCATCTCATCCCAGTTCTGGATTGAGTTGTGAGAATTCTCCTTCCAGCATGGACAGTCATGCACATTTTACTCCAATTTATTACATTTTGGATTTTTCCCCGTCATGTGCTTATTTTATGTATTTTCCCAGTATGCGTCCATTTTTCACATACTTACAACTTTGGTTGTGTGCATTTTTGAATTCATGGGTTTGTGTGCATTCCCCCCCCCTCACTGGGACAAATAGCAAGCCTTCAAAATGTGTGTATTTCCTGAGGCAAAATGTTTCAAAAAGTGATAATGGACATTTTTATAGAGGGATGCAAACCCAATGAAGTTATTTTCCATCTCTGCATGAAGAATCTAAGTCTTATTAAGAAGGTATCTATCATTTCATATTATGGTATATGAAATATGGGTAACGTTCTATAAATATCCACGAAGCATTGTGCCATCAAGTTAGAACTGACTTATGGTGACTCTAATAGGGCTTTCAGGATAAGGGAGGCATTTCAGGAATGGTTTTACCAGTTCCACTCCCCTAGTGAGCTTCCATGGCTGAGTAGGGTTTCAACCCTGGACCTTCTGAGTCCTAGTCTGTCTTCATCTTAGATATATTACAAAACTAGGAAAACTCCCATACACAGAAGAGCCCAAACCATGTGTTCCTCATTTCTATGTAGCTTCCATACTGATATTGAGATGTCTACTTTACTGCACAATTGGGATGAAATACCAATAATACAAGGCTAGGGAACAACAACAACATCAATTTTCTTACAGGTTGATCTAATAAATCTGAAATCAGGATTACAATGTGCCATCTTTTGCTCTGTTACTATAAACTAACTCCTGCTTTTATTTTTGACCAATCTGGAAGCTGCAGAATTTTGGGGATTTTAATGAAATATACTCCCCTTCTGGAAAAGTCTATAAGCTCCAGGACTGAGATTTAAATGAATGGCATTCCCTCTGCTTGTGTGCCTCCATTTTATCTAGTTCTCTTTTCTGGAAGTCTTTATTTGAGGTCACAAGAAAAAAAACATCCCACAGATCAAGTTTGAAATCAGGATTATTTGGAACATACTAGGTCTTCAAGTTGGTATCATCAACACCAGGAGAGCTGTATAGTGTATATGGTGCAATGGATTTCAGCATGGTTAAGAACATTCTCAGCATCCTGACTCACTTAGCAGCATAAGGGAATAGTCCTGTACCTGAAGGCCTGCCCACAGTTGATTTGAAAATAAAGAACCATAAAAAGAGAGTTCAACATCTTTGAGGTTGCCTATAGACCACATAGTCTGCCCTACTACGGTGGAATGAATTGCATTTCTGTTTCAATTACACCGACTCTTTCTGAGTGTTCATCTGTGCCTATAAAGAAGCATATGCCAACACTATGCAAATACATGCAAGTCAAGGATTAGGATTAGGTCATCCTAATCATGCACGTATATTTATAGAGTGTCAAAGCAACTCTCAGGAGACCTTAGCACAGAGATGAAACAGTGGCTGAAATCCTGTTGCTTAAAATAGCAAGTTGCAACTACAGTAAACACTGAATCAGAGGGATTTGGTGAGTCTACTCCTCCATAAATTCTACTGATTCAATGGGCCTACATATTACACTAAGCAACAGGATTTCAGCCATTAAGTATTAACTGTATTTTGTAGAAAGAAAAACCAAGAAATTTTTGTGCTTCTCAGAGAAGCCAAACAACTCCAACCAGCTGCATCCTGCCTAGCCTCTGGAAAAAAAAATCCTGTTTCTTTTTTCTTTTTAAAATTTTTTTTGAAATTCATTTTATAGTACAAAATAATAATGTTATGAAACAAAACAACCCAGCATGTTGCTTACTGTATAAAACCAATAAACCTCATTTTAATTTTGTAGTTTTCTTGCTTACTAGATGGCGCTTCATTTCCATGTTGTTGTTTTCAGATGATTATGCCCTCCCACCCTGAAAACAAACCTTTGAAAGCAAGACCTACCAAAAAAGAAATGTTTACATAATGTCTCACATGCAGCAAAAAAGGACCCAAAACTGTATTCAAATGGAGCTTTCAGATGATATCCATGTGGAGATCTGAAGTAAAGTACTAGAGACCACTGATCTTTTCACAGAAAATACAATCTGTTATTAAAACTACTGTGGATAGCCCAAATAAACAATAACAAACAAAACTGACTCTTAACCAAGTAAAGTTTGCGCCCATCACTTTCAAACTGCAGCTGAGTTTAAAACCACATTTTCTAGCAATTATAATGGAACGACTTCATGTAGCTGTTCAAAGACAGATACAGATACGACAGTGTTCTCACTAAGGAATTCTTCACGCAGGATCTCTCTTTCCCACAGAACAATGATCCACAGAAGCACGTATTGAGAAAAATGTTTGTGATTTCCAAAAGAGACTTGCTATGGAAGTGTCACTGAGTCTTGAAAAACAGCCTTGTTTAAGGATTGTGTTCTGGTTTTATTATTACTGTATTATTAAGCCTGGTATTTTCTCTTTATTAGAAACAGGACGAACTAAACCGATAAATGCAGGCATCTGGTGGGAACCTATGAAGGAGAGCAAAAGAAGTCTTTACGCCATCTAAGGGCTCCCTAGGCATGTTTGATGTGATGTTTATGTAACAGTAGTTGTAGGAAACAGAAGTTGAAGAAGAGAGGGACTTCTTTTCTCTCTCTCTCTTATTTAAAGTGTATTCCCTCTCTTCCATTCCTTTTAGCTCCTGCCACACCACATATCTATCTGTAGCCATCAAAGACATTATGCTTCGAATAGTACCCCCTCACCCAACCCCCAGCGGCTTCTGCCAACACTTAGAAGCTGAATCCTGACTCTAGTCCCAAAACAGGGGTGTCCTAGTTTTTTTCCCCCCACCTAGCACTCCAACCTAAGAGAAGTTAAAATGCAACTTTGTTAGGAAGTAATGCGCTACTTAGAACAAAGAGAAGGAGGGACAGAAAGAGAAAGACGGCATTTATTTATTTATTTATTTATTTATTTATTTATTTATTTATTTATTTATTTATTTATTTATTTATTTATTTATTCAGGTCAGAGGTTGGCATCCTTTGGCCCTTCAAATATTTTTTTGCACTGCAATTCCTACCACTCCTCACCATGGGTTATGCTGGGTAGGGTTGATGTGGGAGCTGTAGGTCAGGAACATTTGGAGAACTGCAGTTGCCCACCCCTGGTTTATTCACAGGATTTACTGAGAGCCTTATCACAAAGCCACCAGCTGTACAGCGGCTTATATTAAACAAATAAACAAACAGTGATACATGAACTCAATAGAGACGTGTTAAAACAGCAGTAAAAGCAAAGCTTGGACATGTTTCTCTCTCTTTTTAAACTGTTACTCCCGGAATCCTTACTACCCTGGGAAAGTTTGTGAATGGTAGAAAATGTTACTTGGAATGTAAAAAGTCAAATTAAAGAGATGTATCTTAATTCCTTTCTAAACATTGGAGAGAGTGGGCAAGCTCAGCTCCAAAGAGAAGAAAAGCCACAAACATACATCTGTAAATGAGAGGGCCCTCAAAGAACCTCTCCTACAGGGTTGTGAAGGACCTGTCCAGATCAGCCATTTTGATGCAAGCTGGATCAGATTACAAAAAGTCAGTTGAAGCTGCGAGGAAGATATTATGTGCCATTTGGCACGCTCGCCCATCCAGACAGTGAATGACCCTTTGTAGTCTGATTCACTGTTATTTAAGTGCTTCTCCTAATCATCTGCAGAAAGTCAGGAGAAGTGAAATTATTATTATTATTATTATTATTATTATTATTATTATTATTATTATTATTATTATTATTATTATTATTATTATTATTATTATTATTATTATTATTATTATTATTATTATTATTATTATTATTATTATTATATGGGGGCAGCAATAAAGAAGAAAAGGCTTTCGTTTTTATTTATGAGCCATCTTTAAAACCTAGGCCCCCATTTCAGTTAGCATCAAGGTACTCCGCCAGGCTCAGAACAAGGATGGCTGCATGTATGCTGTGTTTGCCTCCCTTTGCCTTCCCTCCCTCTTTGACATCACAAGAACCCACCTCTGTGAGATCACAAGGACCAGCCCCCCTGTTCTCAGGTTTTGGCCCTGAAATCTGAGGACTCAGGGTATTGTTGACCTGCCAACGCTACTCTCTTGCAGTTCTTAGTAATTAGGGAGGTTCATAATGAGCCTGTGGTGGCTCCATGTCCTACGTTAACAGAAAAGCCCTCTCTTTCAAAATGACCTTTACAGGACGAGCTGTCCAGTCCAAAACAATCTTGAAAATTCAGAAGCATAGTAACAAGGAAGAAAGGGGAGGGTTTGAAGATACCAGTTCCACTCTTAGCAGCAAAAACAGAAGACAGATCTGGTACATGGGTCTTCCACACCCTGGTGAGATGTTAGTGTCGCGACTGCCACCTCCTTCTACGTCACCACAAGAGATGACAGGTCACGATCCTTCACATACACACAGTACTTCGCTGCCACCAACCACACATAAACCTGACACTTCAGACTTATTGTGGATTTAAAAATAAAATGATAATTTATTGTTTACAAAAATAAAATGTAAATCAATGAATAAAAGAATCACTTGTTATACTATATTTATCAGACCTTCACCCTGCACAGTTCTTAGTTACTTAACACACAGTTAACACACAGTTACCTAACCTATATCTAACCCTCTCACTCTCCCACTCATTCCCCAACAACAACAACCTTCTCCCTCCTTGTACACCCCCCTTATATACACAAGCTCCACCCCTATAAGACCCACCTCCTGCCCTGCCATAGGCCAGGAAACTCCAGCCTTAGCCAAGACAGGCAGGTGACGTCATGGCACACGTCACAGTTAGAATCTGTGCCTTTGGGATGGAACCAATTTACAGTGGTGCCTCGCTTAACGAGCGCCCCGTTTAATGACGAATCCGCATAGCAAAAGCGATCGCATTGCAACGTTTTAAATGGCCAAAAATTGCATTGCGATGATCGGTAAGCATTTCGCTTACCGATCTTCGCATTGCAATGTATTAAAAACAGCTGATCAGTGGTTCCGAAATGACCGCCGGAAAAAATGGCCGCCCGCAGCATTTTTGAGCGGTTTCCTCACATACCAGGCAGCGAAAATGGCGGCCGTATGGAGGATTTCCACATAGCGGTGAGTTTTCCCCCCATAGGAACGCATTAAACGTGTTTTAATGCGTTCCTGTGGGCTTTTTAGTCCCGCATAGCGACGAATCCGGATAGCGACGATTTTTTCAGAACGGATTATCATTGCTATGTGGGGCACCACTGTATAGTGACCTTAACAGAGCTTTCAAAGTGAGTGAGATATTTAGGAAGTGATTCCAAACCCCAATGACTTTCCATGGCTGAGCGAGGATTCAAATCTAGGACTCTTGAATCTTAGTCCATCACTCTTTCCACAACACCACACTGGGTATCTATGGTGAGATAGATTTATTTTTATTTTTAACAATTGTTAAACATCTTCTAAATTTGTATTTTGGATATATAGCAGAACATGTACATTTATGTCCACTTTTATCTTCATTTTTGCAATATTCTACGTGGCCATCCTAATGACAAAGGAGATTCCTGGAAGCCTTGACTTGCAGCCCAATTCTATGTAATTTTTCCCCCATAATGATAATTGCCACCTACCTAAAGAATCCCTTTTGTGATCAAAAGGGGAAATACAACATTTTAAAAAATGCTTTTTAAAAGTCTGTTCAACTGAGTGTGGATCTATAAACAAGAAAGACATTGGTTGTCTAATCTGTCACTCAAGTCACCCTTATCATATTGTCATTACTTGGAGTGTTTCCCATCCCCTCCAGTGACAATGATGGCATTTAGACAGAGTCAAACTGCCCAGTTCCATCAGGACCTAGAAAAGTTCTATTCCACATTGCAGGGGAAAAGATAATTATCATTATATAGCTGCCATTTTCCACTGTAGCTGAGTTTCTTATTATATGGAATTTCTCCTTAAATTCAATTAGATTTATCCTCAAAGAAGTCTGCAGAGACCTCAAGCCTGCACGTCCATGTGAGCATGCACACACACATACGTTTGAAAAAGACTTGATAATTTTAGTCACTATTACTCAGAAAAAAAAATTTGCAGGAGAAAAATTAAGCAGAAATCTAAACTGAACGTGATTGAATGATTGCCTAGGACCAACCTAGCTTATAGTGATTAAAAACTAGCTCAGAAAGTGGGAAGCACTCTACCCACTTGCCTTTATTTTATTATATTTTTTGGTGTTCTAAAGAGAAAAAGCCCTATCCAGAAAAAAATCAATAAATCAGATTGGGCCCAACAGTTCCCCATTATGGAATTAAATCCATATGCGGACACAAAACGAAGAAAACAAAACTAACAAGGGATCCATTTGGCTTTGTTTGACTTTGCCAGAGAACAAGAATGTGAAGCTCACTGTAATTTAATGCAAACCTTGCCCCAGCCCGGTCCTATGTATGACTGACCCTCGGGGCGAGACCATCAATTTTCTATTAAAGATCAGAGAGTTGACATATCAAAGTCAACATCTAGCTGAATAACTGCAGTTACTTGATAATAATTCTTTTGTGGATTTCACAGTGGCTTTTCTGTAAAGTATCAGAAAGGTAGCAGTTTTCAATCCTGACCCAACAAGATCTGAATATGAAATAAAGGATTTGAGCTTGATCTCCCCGTGATGTGTGGATGTATGTTCCGGTAAATGTTAACTTAGTGCTCTGAACAGCTTCATAATAGATGGGTTTAGGCAGTAATAGGTTTAAAATGTCAACTTATTGAATAATAATTTCATGTTGTACAAATACTATGTGTAAGAAGGGATTTGTTTTGCAAATTTTGAAATAAATGAATGGATTTGTGGTGTCCTTCACTGTTCCACTGCACTCGCTGGAATGTTATAAAAGAACAGAAATTAGTTTTGCTTCAGTAATATCCTTTGTTATTTCTGTTGTAATTTATGGGCATTGTTTAGTTTTTGCCCTTAAACAGCCTCCTGTGGGCTTCTGCCTTCATGACAAGAATAATAATTTGATTATATTTTTGCTTTTATTCAAGGAACAATTTCTCTCGAGTTCTTTAGGAGGCATAAATATCTCTCAGGTTGGCAAAACCTGCTCACCTATAGCAAACCAACATCTGTCAGTATTGTGTATCTGGTATGATAGCACTATATTTCTATGCTAGTGTCCTTCATGCTCAGGGCCAGCTCTGATGTTCTGCTGCCCGAGGAAGAGGACAAAGTAGAAGCCCCTCCCTATTCCATGGAGAAATTTATTGGACTTGCATTTTAATCTTCCTTTCATATTGATGATACACTGGTGTCCTCCCACACACCTAAGGCAACAGTCTAATTTGGGGGGGTTCAGAGTAGACCTCACGGCCTACAGTTCTTCAACAGAAGGGAAGAACCAAGCTGCTCACAGCATCTGCTGCCTGAGTTAGTTGCTTCATTTTGCTTAATGATAAACATAAGCCTGCTTTTGTGAGAACTTGTTTGAACGAGGACACTCTGTCATCACTGTTGCTGTCATTACTGGCTTTCACAAGTTGGAGGATGTCCTTGTGAGGTAAGAAGCTTACTCTACTCATATGACCTAACTGCATAAGTAATAACTCTGTAAAATCAGAATTTTACACTATGCAGAACAGCTAGAGGAATGGATAGAATTCCAGCTTGTGGAGGGCAAAAAAAGAAAAAAGAATGAAGAAAGGCATAACTAGTATAGTCATCTAATTTCTCCTGAATCACACAGAGAATTAAGAATGTTTGACCAAGTCTTTGGACTATAGTAGATTCATATATTTCTAACTCATGAAGCTGTTCAGAACTGGTCCCTCAAATTTTTCTACTCTATTTGCAGAAGGCATTTTGGTAAATATTCTCCAAGAGCAGAACTATTAGGAAGAGAAGAAAGGAATGTACAGTATCAGAAATTCTCTTTGAGAATGTTTGGCCCAGTAATTGAGACATACTAGAATGGAGATTAATACTAGTAAGTCAAGAAAGCTTATTTCAGAAATGGTATCAAGAGGATTTTCCTCCAGGAGGCTCGGAAAGTTTCTCGGAGGGTTGATGCCAACTATAGTTCAGGGCTACAGCACGAACCTTTTTGTGTGTCCATGTAATGGGCATTTCAAGAAGGCAACACCTCAGTAGAGCCAAGAAAAGCCTTGGAGAGCTGCTGCCAGGAAGAGGAAACTGAGCCCGACAGAGCGATTATCTGTACTCACCCAAGGCAGTCTCATACCTTAGTGAAACAAAACATGTAGAACGTATTAGGCTATGAGGAAAAGGTAAGGGTATGATCAGATGGCTGCTAAGGGGCATGCCTCATCATACCAGAAAGGGAGGAACCTCCATTAAAGCAATTGTTCTATCTGGTAGGGAATCATTCCAGCCCAGCCCCAAAAAAGTAGAAGCCCTACCACTAGACCAAAAAGGTGCGGCTTGGGCACAGATGAGGGTCAGGCTGGAGTATATTTCCCCAGGTGTCATGGGATTACTGGGAAACAGATTGCATCAAAGGGCTCCACCAGTGGTCCGAACTGTGCTCAGTCCCCCCATGTGATTCCCTCCTAAAATATGCAGAGTACTTCGAGCTTTGAAGCGGTAATTTAATTAATTAATCCTGAAAATCTAAACTATGCATTCATCTACCCTCAAGTGTTCGTGGCACAGTATCTGTAGAGTGTACAACATACTATGACAATAAAAATTGAAAGAGCTACCTGATTTAAATGACTAGCAACTAAAAATGGTTTGACTTGATATTAAAGAGAATGCAACTGTATCTACTTTGGGAGGTTATTCCTGAACGTGCATATAATTGGGACTTCAGTAGAGTTCGGCATTCCCTCTAAGCAATTTAGTCTGCCTTTCATGGAGACTCCTGTGCCCTCTACTATGAAACCAGTGCACCTGAAAATCCACCGGTTCTAACCATCTGTATACATACTATCTAAATCCTAGCCATGTCTACTCACCAAGTAAATGCCACCAAGATCATTGCCAAATATTGGTGCGTAGGACTGCTGCCTATGTATTTTATGTAGAGAGGAAGCCTCACCACCTCCGCTGAGAAGACACCACATCTAAATGTAATATTCCTTTTTCCACATTGCAGTCAAATGTGGAGCAGGGTAGGAAGGGCGCTGACGGGAAGGCTGCTCTTATCCCTATACAAATACTTTAAATAATAACAAAGGGATTAGAGAAAATCACAAGCCAAGTAAACAGCTTTTTGGATAAGTATTTTTCTCTTACAAGGCTGCCCTGAGGGCAAAAGTTGCTCTTTACACAGAATTAGATGAAAAGGACAAATTTAAAATTACAATGAACTGTCTGCTGCCAAGCCCAGAGGGAGAGCTGAGTTCAGGTTCTAAGGAGTCCTTCATGCCCCAGGAGCAATATTATGATTATTAATTTATTTTGCATTTATTTATGAATTTACTTCATTTGTCGCCGACTTCATCTTAAAAGCTTGGGGGCAGATAAAAAATGTGCAGCCCAATCCACTGAAAACTTGTAGAAATAGGAAGACTTGTACCATTCTATATTTGACCATTAAATGCACACGTTTGTGCCTGGAAAACGAACACAGGTAATTTTTAGAAGCTTTATGTGACTTTCAGAAGAGATGCAAGTCTAGAAAGTCTCATTGACCAAAATCCAGTAGTAAGTCACAGCTAGAGTAGTCCCATTGAATTGATGGATTGTACAGATGTGTTGACTCACCAAATCTCCACTAATTCAATGGGTCTACTCTGGTTGCAACTTACTATAAGATTTAAGACATTGGCCAAAATCTTGTTGGTTAGTTTAGTAAACTGAAGTAGAGTAGGCTCATTGAATCAATGGGGATTTGGTGAGTCAACTCCTTCATACGTAAGTTCCATTGATTCAAATGGGCTTAACTGCAACTTACTTCAGCATAGCAAGACCCAGTTAGAGTAGGCCTGTTTGAATCAATGGAATTTACAAAGGAGCTGCCTCACTAGATCCCCATTGATTCAATGGTGCTACTCTAGTGCAATTAACTAAACTAAGCAGCATGATTTTTCCAATTATGTACAATAAAAGGCTGCCACCCAGAGTGACATTCTTGAGTAGAATCTGAAACTTGGACTACAATTCCCAGGACCCCCAACTGACCATCTCAAGTTCTCATTCTCTTGCCAGTCTCCTGAAAGAGCAGTCATCCCATGCCATGATCAGCTGTTCTGGGCACAGATGGGGAAATTCACTATGTGTCCCATCACAGGATGAGTCTTCCTACATGTCAGAGGGGAGAACTTCATCACAAGCTCCTGTCTTGATGTTGGACCTGTGACAGGAATAAGATGAAATCTTGATCTCAGTAGAGGTAGAAGTTGCTAAGACATAACTTAGGAACACACAGCCACTTGTGCAGTCATTATTTCGACCCTTCCATCACCCAGTGAGAAGTCTGAGAAAGAATTGAAAAACAGCATATATTTTGAAAAGGGCAGATGTGGTACATGGCCCACTACACCAATTTAATGTGTGATGAATAACTTGGGACGTGGTGGCACTGTGGGTTAAATTGCAGAAGCCTCTGTGCTGCAAGGTCAGAGGACCAGCAGTCGTAAGACTGAATCCAAGTGACGGAGTGAGCTCCCGTTGCTTGTCCCAGCTCCTGCCAACCTAGCAGTTTGAAAGCATATAAATGCAAGTAGATAAACTGGTACAGTGGGGTCTTGACTTGAGAACTTAATCCATATTGGAAGGCGGTTCTCAAGTCAAAAAGTCTGTAAGTCAAGTCTCCATTGAACTACAGTGCATTGAAAACCGATTAATCCCGTAACAGGCCGTTTTTGTTCCATTTTGGTTTTTTTCTGGTCTGTAAGTCAAATCTCAGTCTGCAAGTCAAACCTAAATTTTGCGGCCAGAGAAATCTGTAACTCAAAAAGTCTGTAAGTCAAGCCGTCTGTAAGTCAAGGGTCCACTGTACCACCTTGGTGGGAAGGTAATGACGTTCTGTGTCTAGTCGCGCTGGCCACGTGACCACGGAAGCTGTCTTTGGACAAGCGCTGGGTCTATGGCTTGGAAACGGGGATGAGCACCGCCCCCTAGAGTCAGATACAACTGGACTAAATGTCAAGGGGAACCTTCACCTTTACCAAATAACTTGCATGTTCTCCACAAAATCTGAGTTTAGTTTTTATCCTGGTCTTCCTAGCTACTTCCTAAATGAAGGATAGCCAACAGGTAAAGTGCCCATGAGCTTTGATTCTCTCTTAGACACCATATTCAAGTGGTGGATTCAAATGATGCCTGAAAAGTCTGTGCTCCAAACTCAGATAAAAAGGCAGTTCATGCAACAGAAAGGGAAGATACTTGACTAGGCTAACAGCAGTTAAAGGAAATTGCTAACAAAATGCCTCAGTCATCCCGGGTGCCTTTTGACTTAACATTTTGACTTGGATCCTGAGAAAAATTCCCAGATCCTTCCAAACCTTTTAATAAGAATAGTTTAGCTGATAGCCATGAGATGAAGCCCAGAGAGAAAACGTAACCTCAAAAATGTCTTCAACTGGCAGGCATTAAAATGTGCTAAACTAGAAGTATTTGCATGAATTACTGAGTTATGTATTGTAAAGACAGAATTGATTTATAGAGACCATTTATAGGATTTTCAAGGTAAGTGAGAAAACTGAGGAGTAGTTTTACCTATTCCACTTCTCCAGTGAGTTTCCATGGCCAAGTGGGAATTCAGTCCCTGTCCCCAGGGTCTGAGTCTGTCACTCTATTGGCTTTTCCTCTGTGAATTCCAGGGTATGACTAGACAGCTGAATTACTTAAACAGGATCACTTTGAGGTGCAGTATGTTATTTGGGGTGAGCCTTGTATCCGCATGGAACGATCAGTTTCGGAGCAGGAAACCACACTGCAAATCAAAGCTACCCTATTTAGCTATCCTCCCTTTAAAGGGAAAGGGGGGAAAACATAAAATCACAGAGCTGGAAGAGACCACAGGGGCCATCATGTCCAACTCCCTGCCATGCAGGAACTCCATCAAAGCACTCCCGACAGATGGCCACCCAGCCTCTGCTTAAAAACCTCCAAAGAAGGAGATTCCATCACACTCCGAGGCAGCCTGTTTCACTGCCGACCAGCTCTGACTGTTAAGAAATTCTTCCTAAGATTCAGGTGGAATTTCTTTTCCTGTGGTTTGAAACCACTGCTCCTTGTCCTAGTGTCTGGAGCCATGGAAAACAAACCTGTCCCTTCCTCGACATGACATCCTTTCAGATATTTAAACATGGCTATCATGTCCCCTCTTAACCTTCTTTTTGTAAGGCTAAACATTCCCAGTTCCCTAAGCTGCTCTTCATAGGACATGGCTTCCAGGCCTTTCACCATTTTTGGTCGCCCTCCTCTGGACACGTTCCAGGTTGTCAACATCCTTCTTGAATTGAGGTACCTATCTCTTCAGACAGGCTTTCCCTTAGTGATTGGCTGCCTGGGAGGGGTTTTTTAATGGAGTCTTGTGCCTTGTTGCTTTTCATTTGGTTTTGGTGTTGATTTTGTTTAGCTGCCCCGAGTAGACAGGGTCTAGAGGGGCAGGAAATAAATAAATAAATAAATAAATAAATAAATAAATAAATAAATAAATAAATAAATAAATAAATAAATAAATAAATAAATAAATAAATAAATAAATAAATATTTTAATTATGTAAACCGCCTTGGATCCTTTTTTAAAGAGAAAGGCAGAGTAGAAATATTTTAAATAAATAAAATACATAGACACTCTCTGGTTCCTTCTACTGGGCAGCCCTGATGTGACACCTTGTGATCATAAAAAGACTAAACAAAACAATATTTCCATTTCCATTTATGATTTTTTAAAGAGTACATTACAAAACTTGAACTATTCTTGTCAATTTCGGTGCCTCTAACAATGCCTTAAATGCTGTTTAAAATGTAACTCTTGAAAGTAATTACAATATATGGTTACACTAAAATCTGCTGTAACGTCCTGTTGCGTTACCATTGAAAAGTAACTAGCTATAGACAACTGCATTACTTCCAGGCAGTTACTTCCAAATTTTGCATCTCAATATTGCTGGGCTGACTTGAAGACGTGAAACAAGTAGGCTGTCCAGATGAAAAAGTTCAGGACTCCCAGGGCTACAGAACTTTGCTACATCTTAAATTGGTTGTTTCAACCCTACTCATCCTATGTTTAGTGAGATTCCATGCTACCAATTTTGATCAATTTAGCAATATCTTTAAGAATGCAATGATGTCCCGGCTTTAATATTTTTATTAATCTTAGCCCACCATCCTAAAGTACTACCACTGGATCCTGATGTTTTCATTACAATCATCAAGCTCTCTTCTCTCCTACAGCCCCAGCACTCTAAAATTTAGTACAGAAGTCTAGAAGACACTTGGGAGCAGATTTTTCGGCATCACAAAGGGCTACAGAGGGAAGGAGGAAGTCATTGTTCTGCTGACACTGGATATGAAAATATGCCATTTCTGTTTGTATCCTTTGTCCTTTGCAAAGTACTGTACGAATATGATAGATAAAGCATAGAGTACTCAGATGAGTATCTTTCCTCCTCAGACCATTTATTTCTGCCAGCTGCAATGTTCTTCTTTCCATTTTTAATGATTACCACACAGATCAAACATTGCTTTCTACTCTACTTAGAAGAGTTCTTCAGAAGAGAAGAACTTATGCGCCAACTTTGCTCAGAGATCCCTCACCCTGGGAATAATCTTGCCATAATCCCCATTGTTAATTTATTGTGCTTAATGTATTTATAATGGTACAATGTTCCCGTCCAACATATTCTGGTGGGATATGTGTGCCTGTTGTCACAAAGTAGAGAATCTTATTGCAAACAGAGTTATAGATTTATCCAGGGTTGGTTGGTTGGTTTATTTTTAAGTCATCTTCTTCAATCCAGGTTTTTAAATTAAACAACAGTAGTCATTTCACTGAAGAACTAGGAGCAAAACATCTTGAAAAAGAAGTGACTTTTTTAAAAAATAAGAGTTTATGAAAGACTTTTGCATATCAAAAGAGCCATGTTCATAGGAGTCCACTCGTTTTTCAGAGCCAGGATTATCCATTCTATGGAGCAGGAGTATCCCAAAATACCATAGGAATGGTTCACTTCCTTGCTTAAAAAAAAGGCAAGGTAAAGGATGCAGAGGTTTGTCTCTTTTAGTGTGGTGGGTCTTTGGTGGACATTAGACATGGCTCCAAGGAGACAAGAACATGCAGTGACTCTGGACCACAATGCACACAGAGTTATTTTTGTTGCTAATGTACTTGTCTCATTTTTACCCCACTGAGTTGCCATATTGAAAAAGGCCCCCACAGTGCCTTATAAATAGGATCAGTAAGTCCATTCCTGCTTTTGCATTTACTGTCTAAAAGACATGACATGAAAAGAGAAAGGATGAGGAGGGTGGAGAATAAAAGAAACTACTGGCACCAATTCCTTGCAATAGCTAGCAAGGATAAAAAGAATGCATAAGTGTATCAAGTGGAGGAGGAAGAGGAGAAGAAGAAAGAGAAGGAAAAGAAGAAGAAGAAGTCATCCAACCAACCACAGAAGATAGAATAGCCAATGATGAAAAACAACTTAGGTCTAAATCCGGTTGGTAAACCAACCATGAGTTGGATCAGTTTCTGGGAGTCAACATTTACAGATATTTGTCATACAGTAAAAAGTTGATTCAATGGGTCTCTTCCTTTTGAATCTAACAGCTGGTTATTCCTCTAGGCAACATGCCATCTGCAGTGAACTGTGGCTGTGAGTTGGTAGCATTCTTCTGGATGACTTGGAGTATATCAGGTTATATTTCAGAGGAAGTGGCTAAAGAAGTCAAATGCAGCCTTTTTCTCCCAGTGCATTACTTCCATAAGTGTCACCGATACCTCATGTTCCCAAAATCAGGTGCTGGTCATGCAATCTTCTGAGAAGAATGTCCTAGAAACTGGAGCAGAAGCTGTATAATTCAGATAGTTTAGCAGTCATTATATTAGAACCATGGGGTGTTTTGAGGCTGCTTTCTGTTTCCAAATGGTAACTAAATATGGGTAAGAAGGCGCAATAGATTGTCCATGCTTGATGATCACCATGTATAGGCCTCTGTTACCATGAACTGGTCTAATAAAATGTGCAACTTTAACTGCTTCATCCCTTTCTCCTTTGAGACAAGCACAGCCAAGGTTTACTCCATTTCAAAATTACAGAATGGCTAAATCTACAGCAATTTGCATCCATCAAGCCAGGCTTTTTCGTTAGCAAACTTCTCTCTCAAACGAGGTTCCATGCTACTTGAGATTCCAAAAGCACGCCTGGGTCAGTGTTGTGCCTTAGATTCGATTAGGCAGCTATTTGCATTGAAGGGGTGTATCAAAACACATTCTAGAACTGTATTAATAAGGAACGCAGTTGTTTGCAGAAATAAGCATCTGCTCTAATGCTTGACCTGCAATTGGTGTGGAGCCGCAGAGGGGCTACTTTCTCTTGAAAGAGGGAGATGAACAATCCATATTCATGCCTGTGTTGATCAAAAATTCCAGCTCGTCCATAGCTGTGCTTTATTTGCAAACAAAGTAGTTAATTAATGTTTCTGCAGCTGTTTGCAACTAGTCTGTGAGCCAGCTTTATAACACAGATGACTCTCTCTCTCTCTCTCTCTCTCTCTCTCTCTCTCCGTAAATTATATTCCATTGGGACAATTTGAAGTACTTTTAGATTTTGTTTTGTGCAGTCAGTCCAAATGGTAAAAGAGGAAGGAATCTTACTTCAGAGAAGAGAGCTTGATTAAGACAACACCGGTTATATGAACATCTACCGAGTTTTTTTGTCCTTTTTTGCTATATTTTGTGAATTATAATTCAAAGAAAATAACACACTATTGCTTATAAACAAATAAAGGCAGGAGGGGAGAAAGAGAGAGAAAAAGATTCACATGCTTTGGTTCATCATCTTTAGGTGGTATTATTTTAAAATGTGTATGCCTGTATGAATTTTTTCTTAATTGCTTTCAATCGTTCTTTATTCAAAATGAATAAGCCAATGAAAGGGAAAGTCACAGTAAATAGATCACAGCCAATGAAATAAGCAGCTTTGTGACTTTCTTGTTCTTCGTTTTGGGGGGGGGGGCTGTAAAAAAGAGAAAAATCCCTAAAGCCTCAGAGGGTTGAATTTCTTCCATCTACTTTGAACAGACTACACAGATTTTTGTTGACTAATTGAGATCAATCCCAGTCGTAAATTGCCTAGATATCCTACCGCATTAATTAAGCTACCAGAGGGAGCTGTTTATCAATTAACACTTGTTACAAATTATTAGTAATTATATAACCTTTTATATATGTGTCAGTCTATAAGACCAAACTGTGCCTTGCCTTTGATAGTCATGAATTCAAACACTCATTGTGGTGTATGTATTTCTCTCTTTCTGTTCCTTACTAGAGATAGACTATAGAGAGATCTTCATGTACCCACCCATAGCGGAAGATACTGCCATGCAGCTGAAAGCTTTTAGGCAGTCCATGCTCTGCTCTGAACTTGTTTCTAGTGTACCATTGATATTCAGAGAAAAAAAATGTCTCTTGAATCAACAGTATGAAGTGCTTCATCTCTTACAGGCCAGGATGGATGGTGTAATTCTTTACTTGAAAAGCAAACGATTTAAAGAAATTAGGTAAAAGTTGATAATGTATTCAAACATTAAAGCTACCTATTGCAATGTGTAGTTCATTCTGTGATAATTTTAATTGGTTTAATTGAGATGCACAAGTCTGATTAATGTTTAATTCCTTTATGTTTTTTTTAAAAAAGAGAGAAAGTCAAGTAGTTCGACATTTCTTCAATTATGTTAGATCTTTCCAGACTTCAAAGGAATGTTACATTAGACAGCTAGATTGTGGATGAACTGATTAAAGAATAAAGACTCCTCATTATAATCTAAGAGTACAAAATCGGTTTGTGTAGCCTTTGGAAGTTGAAATTAAGAGCTGTTGAGCTAAAACTTAAGCTACAGTAATTAATCCGATGTAGAGTTGATACCTGGCTGAGATTAGTATTCAGAATGATCCACTGAGTTCAGCTGAACATCTTTCTTATAAAGTCTTACATTTTGCTTGGTCCAGAGTAAAAAAAGGATAGGGCTGGTGTGGTCACAAAGATTACACATACTCAAGAGCAGGTGATAACTTTTATTGGACCATGAAAAATAAATAGCAAGCTTTCATAGATTGGTGCCGATTGCTGTGCACATAAGTAACTACAATTTTCATCTTTTGATCTCAATAGCTGTATCTCCTGGTTCCCAAAATATGCTCACTCAAAGAGCTTTGTTTTGGACATGATCTGACCATTCAGGAAATTGCAGCTGAGGGAGGTAAAGCCCATGGAATCTCTACTTCATTTGTAACATGGGTATATCCTGTCATTTAATACTGAACAGTGTGGACCAGTGTCTGCCAAAATTTATATGCACCTCTATATAGTAGGCACTGGACATGAACTTTAAAGAATTAAGGGATAGATCTTATTCTATAGTAGGAAAATGGTCTTTTATCCTCCACACTGTTTTGAATCTGGGTTGTTGATTAACTTGTTTCAGTCCTGGATCATGAGTCAACTCTCTGCACCCCCTTCCTATTAGATACTAAATAAACAGTACAACAAACAACCCTTAACAATAGAGGGGAAAGTGGCCAGCATGTGGCACAAGGCATAGTGATTATTTACTATCATTAACACAAAGACATCTGCTCAAAGTTACATTGAAAGTGCTAAACCAGGCTGAAACCTTACAAAAATTATAATGGGCTTGTTTTTTTTTCCTGGTAGAGTTAGATGAGAATTTTAATGGTAGCTGCTTAACTTATTTAAATGCTTTTGCCAGCTGTTCACAGCTGCTTCTTTCACCATCTCCTAGACTGCCTCTGTGCTTTAATCAAACAAAAAACAGAGGCAGTGTGATGTAGTGGTTAGGGTGTCACACTGGGAAGAGTCAGGTTCAAGCTGCCGTTCAACCTGGAAATTCACTGTCTGCCACTGTCAGTCTGACCCACCTCGCAAAGCTGTTGTGAGAATTTGCTCATAGTGAGATGGGACAAAACATGAACTGACTAATTAACGACTTCATCCTGTGGTGATCCCAGTGAAGGAACAATCCTCCAGACTGCATGCTAATCTCATTTCAATAAATAGCAGATCAGAAGTGGCCCTATAAGAATATCACAAAACCAAATCAGAATGAGGCACATTAACATTACTTGGAAGATATTTTTGACATTTTTGGTAAGGGTCAAAATGCTTCTAGTGCCTTCCTCTTTGGCTGACTCTGTCTGTTGCTTGCAGTTTCCGTTCTGGCTGTTCCTCCCTACATTTATGTCTAATTGAGAACAAACTGGCTTAGCCTTAGCTTTGAAGCATCACTGTCAACAACAGAATCTCCCCTAAGAAAGAAAGAACTGGTTCTAACTGGTGTCTGAGTAGCCAGTCTGTATGCCCGGCACAAAGACTGCTGCTTTTTTGCCACACCCTCCATAATCTGAGTTTGCTTTATGCTTTTATAGAGTAGACTACCTTTTGTTCCTCCGGGTTCTGAATGCTTATTTCCATGAGATTTGTACATGTCAGTGGCTGTGCGTTCCCTAGGAGCTTAGCTTTCTTGTTTTACACCTGATTCTGATGCCTTCCCAGGTGATATTCTATTAAGTGCCTTTTGATGTTCTCCTGTACCCCTTCCCCTTCCAAATAAACCACTCCTCAGTATGAGTTCCGGTGTGCTTATTCCGTGCAGGCTCATTACTAAGGCCCGTACTTTCCTTTTAATGCTTTCCTTCTCTTCTCTACTTTCTGGCCTAGGTGTCTGGGAGGAGAGGCAGCTCATTTTGGTTTCTTGCTGCCATCTGATGGAATGGCGGCCCTGTGAAAGAAAGTGAGAAGAAATCCATCTAGGTTTCTTTTGGGCTGGGCAGACAGGAGTGGTGGCGGCTGTTCAACAGTGAACTGCTTGGTCCACAGCTGGCCCTTTATCATTGGCCCTTTACGAAATGCACAGCAAAACATGAAATCAGTTTGGGGGCCAAGTTTCCTGTTCACATACTGAGTGGCCAGTCAGCAAAACAAGGTTATTGGAGTGCCCAAAGCCATATTTCAGCAGGGGTGAATTCAAAACCGACCACTGCAACTCCCCTTCCCTATCCCACACATCTGTTCTGCTTCTGCAGGTTGACTCCCTCAACCTTGCTCAACCACTTCAGCCACATCTGGCAGATCAGGTGATATCCCAGCCAATATCACACAATTCTTCTCAGCTGTTAAAAGCCAAAACATTTTCTTAAACATCCACCCCATCCATTTAGAGTTAATTTACCATGGTTGCCTCAAGGCAGGGATTTTGGGTGAAATCCCACACTGTTCGAGGGAAAGCCCAACATGCCCTGTGGGATGTCGCACTCTCTTCCCTTCCCACTCCCCCACCCCCACTTGAGGCAAGTCTGTTCCAGAGGATCACCTTCAATTTTATTATACAATGTGAGGGCAGGCAGGGAAGAGTAGAGTGGGATTGGGAGGAGTCGCTCCCTCCTAGTTTTCCCAACAGGAGCCCTGGATTCCAGCTCCCATAACAAGTTTGTCTTAAGGTTACCATAAGGTTAGGAAAATGTACTTGCCAAATACATGGCTCCTGCTGAGGAGGGAATGGGAAGGCCACACAAGCAAACTAGACACTTCTTGGGACTGGCCAGAGGAAGACCAATAGACCACAGTTAGGAAAAAAAGCCATTCACAGTCCTATGTGGCTCCCTGAGATCTAAATCAGAGCTGGGGAATATGTTGCCTTCCAGATATTGATGGACTGTGACCCACCCATGAGCCTGAGTCAGTAGAGCCACAAGGGATTGTGAGAGCTGAAGTTCTGTCAGATCTGGAGAAGCACACTTGCCCATCTCTCATGTAAGTCTCCCATAAGTATGGGTAGTAGAAGATATGGTGTTGGTACAGCTGCTAGTCATTCCAGAAGAACGGTGAACAGATACTTGAAAGTTGTCCGCTGTTCTGGCATCGTTAGTACCTGCCCGGCTCCAGGTAGCCAGCTCAGTCGTCCCTCCACTCTAACTTTGGTGCTATTGAATGCCAGGTCTGTATCCAATAAAGCCCAGCTAATACAAGAACTTATTCTTGAAAAGAATGCAGATCTGGCTTGCATAACTGAGACCTGGATGGGTAGTGAAGGGGGTGTGCCCCTGTCTCTTCCCTGTCCAGCACCAGGGTAGACCAGAGGGTCAGGAAAGGGAGTTGCCATTGTTTATAAGGACACCCTTGAGGTTGTCAGGCTCTCTGCTATGGCAATCCTGGGCCTAGAGACTCTCCACATGTCGATTGGGGCCAGGGATAGTATTGGGATCTTGCTGGTATATCATGCTCCCCGCGATCCAGCCACCTCCCTACCAGAGCTAACCGACTTCATCTCTGCAGCTCTGTTGGGATCCCCGAGACTGATTGTCTTGGGCAATTTCAACATCCATGCGGAGGCGGAGGTTACCGGTCCAGCTCTTGAGTTCTTGGGAACCATGGCTTCCTTGGACATGTCCCAACATGTTAATGGCCCCACACACATGGGTGGCTACACTTTGGACCTGGTTTTCTCCACTGAGCAGAGAGAGTGTGGCCCAATGGTGAGTGACCTTCGGTTGGTCCCCTTGTCATGGTCGGACCATCACCTGATAAAGTGCAATCTCACGGTGGCCCTATTTTCATGATTGGCCCTCGCAGGCTACTGGATTCTATTGAATTCCAGGATGCCATGCATGGGATTCCGACTGACCTGGCTGGCGCTCCTGTTGAGGCCCTAGTGGATGGCTGGTATGCCGCCACTGGCAGGGCTGTAGACACGATCGCTCCTAAGCACCCTCTCCGCCACGGAGCCCGACCAGCACCTTGGTTTAACCAGCAGCAGCGGACTAAGAAGCTGAATAGGATGAGGCTAGAGAGCATCTGGAGGCAGAACCTGATGGAAAATAACTTAAAAGCTGCCAAGGTTGCATCTAACCACTACCTTGCTAAGGTAGAGGCTGCTAGAAAAGCCTGCTACCCTGTCCGGACAAGCAAAGCATCCAATCAGCAGGCAGAACTTTTCCCAATAGTATGCGATCTATCTGGAATTGGCCACAGTGATTGGCCTCTATCTAGCATTTCTTGTGATCAATTTGCAGCATTTTGAAAATCAAAAGTGGAGGCCATCCACCGAGATCTCACACCCTATTTGAAAACAGTGGATTGACCTGAGACATCCAAGCACAGCGCCTTGTCTGCTGAGAATTATTCAGTTTCAACCTGTGATGTCCACAGCGGTGGACAAAGTCCTTGATCACTGCCAAACCACTGCCTTCTCCCTTGATCCTTGCCCGGCCTGGTTAATCAAAACCACCAGGCCAGTGATAACTGAATGGACCACTGAAATAATAAATGGGTCTCTTCTTGAGGGCAAGAGGAAGAAAACACTCATTAGACCCATTAGGAAGAAACCGAGCGGCAGACAAC
Organism: Pogona vitticeps; assembly: GCF_051106095.1. Classification (NCBI taxonomy): domain Eukaryota; kingdom Metazoa; phylum Chordata; class Lepidosauria; order Squamata; family Agamidae; genus Pogona; species Pogona vitticeps. The sequence continues at coordinate 90,386,425 of NC_135786.1, read as the reverse complement.
ATTGGCGATTATAGGCCCATTGCCAATGTTTCTTTCCTTTGCAAGGTAGTAGAGGGTGGTGGCTGACCAGCTTCAGGCTCTCTTGGATGAAAAGGATGCCCTGGATCCATTTCAGTCGGGCTTCAGGTCACGCCACGGCACGGAAACGGCATTGGTCGCCCTCCTGGATGACCTACTTAGCGAGGCCGATAGGGGCAAAATGTCCTTGTTCGTACTCCTTGATATCTCTGCCGCCTTCAATACCGTTGACCAGGGAATCCTCCTGGAGAGGCTCTCTGAACTCAGAATTGGTGGCCTTGTTCTTTGGCTCCAGTCCTTCTTGGAGGACCATCCCCAGAGAGTTGAGGTTGGGGAGAATGTATCAGCCCTGTGCTCCCTCAGTTGTGGGGTCCCACAGGGTTCGATCATCTCCCCAATGCTGTTTAACATCTATATGATGCCAGGGAGGGGGAGTTATCCGGGGATATGGAGTTTCATGTCACCAATATGCTGATGACACCCAGCTCTGCATCTCCTTTTTTCCATCTGCAGTTGATGCCTTTCCATCCCTTGGGCGCTGCCTGGAGGTTGTTCTGCAATGGATGCAGTCGAATGGAGTAAGATTGAACCCAGACAAGATGGAGATCCTGTGGGTGGGTGGCCCCAATGTCAGTGGTTTGGGGAACTCCCTCTCTTTTTGGGGGGGGTGTGACTCTCACCACAAAGAATTCAGTTTCCAGTTTGGGCATCCATCTCGACCCAGGGCTTACCGTGGAGATCCAGGTAGCGTTTGTGGTTCGGTCTGCCAACTCACATCTTTGGCGGATCACCCAGCTGTGTCCCCATCTAGATGTGGGGGTGCTCGCCATGCTGGTCCATGCACTTGTAGTCTCAAGAATACACTATTGTAATGCTTTCTACGTGGGGCTTCCTCTGAGACTGATGCAGAAGCTCCAGATGGTCCAGAACACGGCGGCCAGGCTATTAACAGGGATGAAAAGATTTCACCATATTTCCCCCACCTTGGCCGCCTTACACTGGCTACCTATCCGCTTCCACATCGATTTCAAGGTGCTAACTATTACATACAAAGTTCTTGGTCTCCTAAACTGTTGCTACATGGCTCCTGGCTATACAACAATCTGTCCAAGCTCCACAAACCTGCCAGCGTAAATCCCCTTCCCCATGCCTTAATGAGGAAGAAAAGAAGAGGAATCTTTCCTCAATATCAGTGTCCACCTTTTCGTCCGTTCCACTTTTCATAAGCTCACACAATTATTCTGTAACAAGAGAGGCGGTCACAGGTTGCAGGACAACCTAGGAGCTGCCTATCTCATTGGACAAAGAATTGGCAATCAATAAGCAGGCACGCACATAGCTATGCTGTTACATCTCCTTCCTCGTTGCATTTGAAGGCAATAGGATCTAAACATGTAGCTGGTGAGTATTTAAATTCCGAGTACAAACTATACCAGCTTAACGTTGTTCCTTTGCCAATCTACCACAGGAAGCCTGAAAGAGAATACTCAAAGCATACATCAGGAAGAAAAGAGAGCAAGCTTTTGCTCTCTGTAGTCAACTATCTGCAATTGGAAAGTTCCTTCTCATCTCCATGGTGTATGTCAACTTTCCATTACCTTGGCAGACCGAAACTGACAAACCTCAGAATAGCACAGATATCTCCTTCTCCGTCATCTTGAACAGATCTTGTTAGTGCAGATTAGAACTTGTTAAAGATTAATTCTTAAAGCATACCCAAGCTTGCTTTCCCAACAAAGGAAACATCAATTACAGGCTCACACATAAACTTTGCCCCAATCTTGAATACTGGCTGCCCTTTATAAATCTTAGATTTCTTCCCCTTGAGTGTGTTCAAAGGAGAGATTTCATTGCCTCCAGGGGTTGTTAAACTGATTGCAATACCACGTATTTAGAGCAGTTCAGTGGGAATTAAGCTGGTTCAGGGCTGTCAGACCTAGAATATAGCTGTCAAACAGCATTACAAGTAAAACACCCTTGATAAGAAATAATGACCAAACGTCAATCTGTTATTCACTAGCGGCACTATAGGCTCGGCTGGCCAATGAAAAATGCAATATTTTGCCCATTATGGCAACTGTGCTTTAAGATGCTGCAACTCCAACTGCATCATTGCTTCTATTCAGCTTTTCTTTTTGAGGCATTATATAACATCATTGGAGGCATTTCCTTCAGGCCGGCTGCTGTAAGAAAAATGTATCAGACCTTAAACAGCTGTTCCATAACCTGTTTGGCTTTTAAAATACAATTCAATGTGAAGGGTTTTTTTCTTTGTTTGTTTCCTTTTAAGAGAATTAAAAGGGAGAGAAGAGAAGACCACAGAAATAGAAAACAGATTTGATCAAGATATTTTATAGCTGTGGAGACTTCAGATTTTTTTTTTTAATGACAGTTCTGTGGTGTGGCAAAATTTAAAGATGGGGAAAAACAGAAAAATAAAATATTGTGGCACTTTAAAGATTAACAGATATATCTCAGCGTGAGCTTTCTCGACTCAAAATCCACTTATTCAAACCTGTCTTTATAATACCACAATAATTTGCCTCTCTCCTGGTTATTTCTTTGGAAATTAGATGACATTGATATTCTTCACACAATCATGGAATTACATCTGAGCATAAAGAATGAAGACTACCATCCTATGTACAATCAATTTGGAGTCCTGTTGAACTTAGTAGAAGTTACATTTGAGTAAACATCCACAGAATCCAGTTTCACTACCTCAACAGCTTTTTAAAAGGCATTTTTGCCCTCTAAATACAGTATGTATATATGTGAAATGTGAATAAAATATAAAATAAATTAAATTAGCATAAATCTAAACACATACATGCTAATACTACCCTTCAAAGGTCAGTGGATCTACATCAACTGCATCTTGAAGCCACATTTGAATTTGATAATAACCTAGAAATCCGTACTGTTCTTTCTGTTACTACATGTACAGTTGATACTGATCTTTCATTGGACTAGTCATGGACATCATCAATTATACAACAAAAACATTCATAGAGATGAGAGGACAGCCAAATGCACTAGAGTAAAAACAGGTTCATTATGGAAGCATCCTTGTGTTGCTGGATTGGAACACAAAATACCACCCCCCATCAGAAAAATAAGTAGCACAAGGCAACTCCAGTTCCTGGCAACAGAAAATCATTTCTTAAAATACTGTGTGCATTTACCCAAGGGCCATTAATGTCTTGGGAGTAAATTAATCATTTACAAATACTCAGGAAGATTAAGAAAATATGTGGCGACTGCATTCTGATTGCCATTGTGCTCACCAGGGATTCCCATCAACTGCTATGAAAGCCGGTGGCACGTATTCACGACCAAATGGGATTCAGTACATTTAAAACCACATTAATTGGACGACAGAAGCCAATATGGAATACACACACACATACACAAGAGAGCGAGAAAGAGATGCATCAGTGCGGGGATATGTGTGTGTTTCCAGCTGACAAATAACTGTGATGTTCTTAACATTAGAAAGACTGGCTCAGGAAATCACACACAAATGCACAAGTAGAGTTTACAGCTGCACAGCTGAGCAAAGAAATCATTGGGAAGAGGCATGGTAGATGTATTTGTGCCATGAATTTAGCACTGTGGAGGTTATGCTCTTAGACTCCGATTCTATGTATATTTTCAATGGAAATAAGAGACACATCTAAGTGTGCATCCTATGAACATCTCACCTTAGTTCACAAGACCAAAGAGGGCACAGTAATGAAAGGTCATCATTTCATGTTTAAGCAGATACAAACTTCATGTTTTCCCTGATATACATACAGGGCAGGACTAACCTACAATTGGGGTTTCTTTTGTTCTGGTTGTCTGTTTCATTTCCCCTTGTCAGAACCTGGAAATAACTTACAAGTCTTAAAGTACTTACTTTTCC